>NW_024609882.1:99053257-99293480 GCF_016920785.2 Ixodes scapularis
ACGTCATATTATCAAGACGCACAGTCTCCGGCGATATGAAAGACCCACTGGGAGCGCGTGGCCGAGGTGGTGGCTGGCGGGGGCGCTGCGAGCGCTCCGGGCAATTCCATTCTGCTTCGAGGGGAGGACGCTCACTCGGGACTCAGCACCAGGGTATCGGAACAAAACGAAAACCAAAAACGAAAAAAACGATATTTTTGGGCGCAACGGAAACGTAATCGAAACGTTATTTATTATTTTGTTCCGGAGTGAAACCGAAAAATTTTCTCATCGGTTTTCGGTTCAAGGGAAAATATCAGGTATTTCAGTAATTCGTTTCACGCAGCGAAGAGACAGCCGTTGGTTTGTACCATAATTAAAGAGAAGACAAGCAAGCCATCGCTCCCGCGTCTAAACTCCGGGCGAACAAGCATAGCAAAAACAAAGACAAAAAAATACAACGAGAAACAAAAAACATGACGCAAGGCGCCATTGCTTCCCACCAATGAGAGCGCGGTGGCGCGACGCCTCCACACGCTCGCAATGCTCTCCTTGGCTTTTGCACCCTCTTCCTCCATGCTTTCTTCTGACGACACAGACAGACAACAGATCACGGCAAGCGCGGGAAGTTTGTGACCCGGCGTTGTAGAAGTCTATCTTTTGTTTTTCTACGGATACGGCAGTCTTAGACTCTGTTGCAAAAGTGTACTTCATCCCTATGGGCCTTCAGGGCCTTCTCGGCGCTGAAATTTATTTTATCGGACCAGAGGTCCTGCCTTTCACCGAGCACACTTGATGACGTGCTGCTTCTGAGATCATGCTCGGTGCCTTGATCATGATCTCATTCTCAAGGCAATGAACGTGATCTCAGAAGCAATGTCGTTTCCGCGGATTCCTCTAGAGCGCCTGAATTATCTATTTTTGTGTAAAAATAAACGTTACGTTCCTTTTAATTTTTGTTGCGATTTTTTTTTCATAGAAAGAAACCGTTACGGACCGTTACGGAGCATTTATTATTCGTTCCGGAGCGGAAACGGAACGGAACTTTTTTGTACGGAACGAAAATGAAAACGGAACGAAAAACATTTCGTTCCAACACCCTGCTCAGCACAATCTGATCAGCACGTTTCGCTTTAGCTGAGCCCGAGGGAGCGTGCTCCCCTCGAAGCAGAATGGAATTGCCCGGAGCGCTCGCAGCGCCCCCGCCAGCCACCGCCTCGGCCACGCGCTCCCAGTGGGTCTTTCATATCGCCGGAGACTGCGCACACGTTCCAGTGCCAAAATCATCCCTTTTTCCTTCAACAACCAAATCTCGTAAGAACTACAAAAATAAACTAGGCATCGCCGAACGGTCATTATCCGGCCAAAGGTAGAGCTAGAGGTCACAACCAGATGCCAATGTTTCAGCCCGATCCGATACCTTATTCAAAAGTTATGAGTGATTTTCTGAAAATTTCAATGGGAGAATGGAGCTTATTTTTGCCCGTTTTCGGTTTCTGGTGCTCATAGAGCCCCATGTATTCGAAAACTCCGTCGGCTGCCATTTTCCCATTGAAATTTTCATAAAATCACTTATAACTTTCGATTAAGTTATGGGATCGGGCTAAAACTTTAGCATCTGGTTGTGACCTCTAGTGCTACCTTTGGGCGGAGAATGAGCGTACGGCGGCACCTAATTTATTTTTGCGGTAAAAAAAAACGAAAACAAAAAAAAAACCTCAAATTTTGTTGACACTCTGTACTAATCCCAGAGGCAGACTGAAACTTCACTAGATTATAATCGCACCTCCTCCTGATCCTTATTAACAGCTCCAACTTATCCATAGAGTAATATAGGTCCTTGAGGTCTACAGTTGTCACATTTCACACCTTCTCCCATGATGCGGATTCAATATTTCAATCAATTGCTTAGAGTTTTTTTAGTGACAATGGACTGTTGAGCTCCACTCCTGTCAAACATTTCTGGATAAAAACCGAAAATACCTTCTGCCAGGCTCCATTTTCGTTCACCACCATTCTAACAATTACACCAGGATGGGATTGTTAGTGTTGTGCTCAAGTGTTAAAAACGTTAATCTGACTCTTGTAAAAAAAAAAAAAAACGGTTGTTGTAAAGAATGTTGTGTGTGTGCCCTACTACCTTGGAATCTCTCATAACTTTATATCAGTGGCAAAGAGGTTCGGTGTAAAATTAGTTTTCAAAGCTCCGGGTAAATTAGAAAAATTAACCCCATTTCCGGGAGGTCCTCAGGGCTGCCAGAAGGAAACAACAGAAACCCAGATGTAATTCAACTAGCAATGGTGTACGAGATTCCGTTGCGATGTGTGTTGTCCTATGTTGGGCAAACTAGTCGTTGTATAAATAAAATTTGTTCTTGGAACATAAAAGGGCAGAAGAAGGTAAGGTTCAGAATTCGGAAATCGCTATAGATGTTTTAGACTGTAATGACTGTCAGCTAATGGAGTCATATCGAGGTTTAGCACAAAAAAAAATAAAATGGTAGGAGAGAAAACATGACTGGGCATTTAAGATAAGGACAGAGGAAGAACAGACACCGAAGAGCGCTAATTTTCAGCTGATTTAATCCAAGAGCCTCAGCGTATAGACACATCGTCAGCACCCCAAAGGAAAAATCCATCAATGTAACCCTGTTTGGCAGTCAATGTTTTCTAGTGGACCGCTGACTGTGCCTGACTGTACGTCAAGCATGTCTGATTGGGCAACAAGGTAATCTGACCGACAGTCAAACTCCAGTCAGACTCCGCTTGTCGGCTTTCTGATGGTTTCCTGGTGGCAGTCGGCCCCCGCGAAATGCCATCAGGATGTCTTGGTGGCGATTCTGACTGTACATCGATTGTCTCTGACTGTACGTCAAAAAGCTTTGACGTGCAGACAGACGTACGGTCAAAGGACGTAAAGTTCGTCCGGATACCACTATTTCGTCAAATCTATGAATACGAAAAGTAATCTATGCACGAGAAAACGATTTTGGGACGTGAGCCCATAAAACCGCTGACGTTAGAGATATGACACGCAACCGACCGACAACCTTGATCAGAAGCCCGCCGAAGCGCGGTACACGACGCTTAGCTTCGCCCATAGAGACTTCGCCGAGCTTTCATGAACGATCGCTCTCGACTCGTTTTGTTTGCCCGCTTGCTCCAACCGGTCGATCCTGCCCGGGCTCTACAATGTCTTATGTTTTAGTAGAATTTCTACTGGACAAGACCCAGCCTGTTGTGAGTTCCGACGATGTAAGGGACTTTAGCGGTGTAGTTGAAGACGACAAGGTGTACCAGGTCTACTGGGCCGGTGACGCGCAAACAAAAGGATCGTTCTACGACGCGAAAGTACTCTACATGGCAGGTGAGTAGAACTGAAGTGCGGCGAGTGATGTACGAGTGCTTTGCATAACACGCTGACGGCTTAACTGCATTTGCAGCCGAAACATCTCGTATAAAACAAATAGTCAAATCGAGTTGTCGAAGTGGAGGCGTAGCGTAGGGGTTAAGGTGCCCGATTTGTACGCAGTGGTCGCGGGTTCGATGCGCGCTGGTCCTGCTTTTTTTTTTTCTCGAACGTTTTGTTTTATCGAGGCATTTGGCGATATTTATGAGTGCGTATAGCTTTACTCTTACATAAATGCTGCCCTTGTTGATGAAATTCCCATGGCAGTGGCAGCCAGACGTCATCTGATGAACCATCAGATGACGTCTGATGGTCCATCACGTTCCACCAAGGCTGCTGACTGGCAGTCAGTGTCCCAAGTTACGTACCTTGATGGAATTTTCAATAGGGACACCACATCTCAACCAATCCGTGGCCCCGCCACGGACCGCAAGTACACAATAAAACACGTGCCGGAGCTATTGATCGCGTCCGCCTCAAATATCTCTCTAAAAGTTTTATCTTTGTGCCCAGAGAGAACAGTGGAAGAAGCAAATAATGGTTTGCACCCGCAGTCAAGACACCGTCCTTGGCATTGAACAGTGATATGAAGCGTTTTTTGTGTCTCTAAGGTCTTGTTTGGGGGGTTTTCCAAGAATAGTAAGAGCAGTGGCGTACCAACTTGGTCTTTAGTGGGAGGGCAAACCAGACCCTCCACCCCCCTTCCCCCAGGGCGGGGGGTGGTGCCCTTGTTATTCCTTGGGCGCCGCCGGCCAGTGTGTGCCCTGCCCAGTGGCGGCTTTTTCTGGGGGGGAGGGGGGGGGGAGGAGGGGGCAAGCGCCCCCCTTGTCCCCCCGGTTGGTATGCCCATGGTAAGGGCGGTGCTGGAGCTGGAGTTGCCTGTTATCACATGTGGCTGCAGTGGACAGTCCTCAAGCGAGGTCGTCAGGGTGGCTGGTTGGTGTGAATTATTTGGATCTGTCTGAATCACGAATCAGATGGCATCTGCCTGAGTGTCCCGCACTCGGTGACCTAGGGAAGAGGAGGTGTTTCTTTTTCTTTATGCATAGTATAGTAGGTAAACTCATACAAAAGCAGAACAACAAAAAAAAAAAAAACACGAATACTACAGAGATAATATAGTAAGGGTGCAGGCGAGCTGGTGAATGTTAACAAGGGAGGAAGTGGCCGAGTGGGCTAACGCGTCTCAGCTCGGAGCGTGGAGCGAAAGCTTGCGCTGGGAACCTCCTGGGTTCGATCCCCGCCACCCCCGCCCGTTTCGATCTGGATGAGTTTCGTACCGGCACGCGTTTGTGTGATCACTACTGCGTGATGCACGTTAAAAATCCCAGGATAGCGGTTGTACCGCACTGGCTAAATTTCTCATCTACAGCTAAGAGACCGATTACCCGTTGAGGCGCATCTCCATCAAGGCTGTATAAACATAAAGAGCAAGCCAATTTTTGGTGAATGTTAACCATGTTGACTAACCTGAGACTGGGTATACAAGTGAACAAATAAGTCGAAAGAACAAAAAAGGACAGGACGTCGTCCTGTCCTTTTTAGATGCGGAGCATCTCTTGCTCGGGTCTATGTCCCGCGGCGTCGTAGTCCGCACTCACACTACGCATGCGCAACTCTCCTCCTTCCCTCTCTCCAACAGCTGCGCATTACTCTCTCCGCTCTCTCTCTCTCTACCAGCTGCGTGCAATTCGCGTGCGTTCGCTTCTACTCACACCGCGCACGCATGAGCAACTCTCCTCCTCTAGTCTCCTCTCCTTCAAGTGTGAATATAAGTAGCGGTAGCGCGCTGCGCGCGTTCAAGGGGAGGAAGTGGCCGAGTGGGCCAACGCGTCTCAGCTCGGAGCGTGGAGCGAAAGCTTGCGCTGGGAACCTCCTGGGTTCGAGTCCCCGCCACCCCCGCCCGTTTCGATCTGGATGAGTTTCGTACCGGCACGCGTTCGTGTGATCACTACTGCGTGATGCACGTTAAAAATCCCAGGTTAGCGGTTGTACCGCACTGGCTAAATTTCTCATCTACAGCTAAGAGACCGATTACCCGTTGAGGCGCATCTCCATCAAGGCTGTATAAACATAAAGAGCAAGCCAATTTTTGGTGAATGTTAACCATGTTGACTAACCTGAGACTGGGTATACAAGTGAACAAATAAGTCGAAAGAACAAAAAAGGACAGGACGTCGTCCTGTCCTTTTTAGATGCGGAGCATCTCTTGCTCGGGTCTATGTCCCGCGGCGTCGTAGTCCGCACTCACACTACGCATGCGCAACTCTCCTCCTTCCCTCTCTCCAACAGCTGCGCATTACTCTCTCCGCTCTCTCTCTCTCTACCAGCTGCGTGCAATTCGCGTGCGTTCGCTTCTACTCACACCGCGCACGCATGAGCAACTCTCCTCCTCTAGTCTCCTCTCCTTCAAGTGTGAATATAAGTAGCGGTAGCGCGCTGCGCGCGTTCAAGGGGAGGAAGTGGCCGAGTGGGCCAACGCGTCTCAGCTCGGAGCGTGGAGCGAAAGCTTGCGCTGGGAACCTCCTGGGTTCGAGTCCCCGCCACCCCCGCCCGTTTCGATCTGGATGAGTTTCGTACCGGCACGCGTTCGTGTGATCACTACTGCGTGATGCACGTTAAAAATCCCAGGTTAGCGGTTGTACCGCACTGGCTAAATTTCTCATCTACAGCTAAGAGACCGATTACCCGTTGAGGCGCATCTCCATCAAGGCTGTATAAACATAAAGAGCAAGCCAATTTTTGGTGAATGTTAACCATGTTGACTAACCTGAGACTGGGTATACAAGTGAACAAATAAGTCGAAAGAACAAAAAAGGACAGGACGTCGTCCTGTCCTTTTTAGATGCGGAGCATCTCTTGCTCGGGTCTATGTCCCGCGGCGTCGTAGTCCGCACTCACACTACGCATGCGCAACTCTCCTCCTTCCCTCTCTCCAACAGCTGCGCATTACTCTCTCCGCTCTCTCTCTCTCTACCAGCTGCGTGCAATTCGCGTGCGTTCGCTTCTACTCACACCGCGCACGCATGAGCAACTCTCCTCCTCTAGTCTCCTCTCCTTCAAGTGTGAATATAAGTAGCGGTAGCGCGCTGCGCGCGTTCAAGGGGAGGAAGTGGCCGAGTGGGCCAACGCGTCTCAGCTCGGAGCGTGGAGCGAAAGCTTGCGCTGGGAACCTCCTGGGTCCGATCCCCGCCGCCCCCGCCCGTTGCAATCTGGATGAGTTTCGTACCGGCACGCGTTTGTGTGATCACTACTGCGTGATGCACGTTAAAAACCCCAGGTTAGTGGTTGTACTGCACTGGCTAAATTTCTCATCTACAGCTAAGAGACCGATTACCCGTTGAGGCGCATCTCCATCAAGGCCGTATAAACATAAAGAGCAAACCAATTTGCGCGCGTTCAGTTCACCGCTATTGACTCCACTTCACTCCGTTCTTCCGGTGAAGTGTGATGGAAGCAACAGTCCCGTCAGTTAGTAAGTTGGCGCAAGCAAGCGTCAGCACCACCCCACAAACAACGTTACTAACACCGTTAATAACGATCCGCGATGCTCCGCATCACCCTATGGTTCCCCTCGGGAAGGTGGTGTAAATTTTTTGTTCCTTCGACTTATTTGTTAACTTCTGCCCCAGACTCAGGTTATTCAACATGGTTACCAATACTACTGAAACATGCCACATGCCACATGCCCCCCCCCCCCCCCCCCCCCCCATAAAAAAAAAGACGGCGGCACCGGCGGCGCGCCGCATTTACTGCGCAGCGGCGGCGGCGGCGGCTTGCTGAACCTAGGGATACCGGCGGCGGCGCAGAGCGGCGAGAGCAAAACAGGCGCTGCAAAGGTCTAGTTGCAAGACGACTCAATCTTTGACGTTACGGCACTGGCGCGGACTGCGCGGCAACTTCAGATTCGGCTTTGGGGAAGCATTTTTTTACTTCACAAATGCTGAGTTTTTAAACTCAGAATTTTGAGGGTAATGTCCAGGGATCGTTTTCAATCGTTTCAGGTAATACAAATATATGATTTGACGTGTCATTAAGAGTGAAGGGAGTGTAGTGTGCCATTTTCACAGCCCAACACGAGAACTTTCGTTGCTTTGGAAAGCAAGCAAAGCACAAGCCACGCTGCAAATGGCCACCCCTGCTATAGTCTATTTTGGAATAGACTATACTATAGCCACTGACATGATGAGAACGACCGGGAAAAAGTTTTTCAGGCCCTGTAGTTTGCTTGACGTTGGAGACGAAGCCTTCTTACTTACTCCTCTCAGAGCACTGCTTGGCTTCGATAAATATGTCATCTAAACTTTACCACGTTTACTGGCAAACTTCAAAAAATAAAATGATTAAAAATATCAAAGAACTGCCTTTGTGTATCGCTCTAGCACGCCGCAACCGCTTGGTTGTCGCAAGCGCCTATGCAGGCACGATCTTCTCGTTGAAAAATGTTCCTCTGGGGCGAAGCTGTAAATGCCTAAGGATTTGGGTCTTACCTTCGGCTTGGAGACGGCAGCAATTGCGATGCGCAGCCTCCTCTTCATTCCCTTGGAAAGGCCGTCGGGGAACGAGTGTCGCTTGTCGTCGAGACGGACCAGCGACAGCGTCTCACTGACGGCGTGCTTCGGGCTCCTCAAGCCATTCAGCTGCGAGGGAGAGAGGATACACTGCCGACACGCGCTCCGTAAAATACGACCGTGGTGAAGCCAACGACAGCCGATTGAAAGGCTCAATGGCTACCCAAAGAAACTAATATCACTCTGCCAGACAATCGCTTCCCCTCGTTTCCTTGTCTTTGCAGTGGCAGCTGTTAGAGGGAACCTCCCTGGGAATGGCATGTCTGTCCTTCACAAAAAAAAAAACGGTGACGTCATCGATGACATGATCGCTCATAGCCAGTGCACATGACGCTCCAAGGTGCGCCCGCCACCGCTGTCGAATTTAGAAGAATACAGAAATTACATCTGCCGTGCCGGATTCGATTTAGATGATGATAGATGATAGCAATCGTTTCCGCCAGAGCCAACCACTCGACTGACAAAGCTATGCGGGGAGCAAGTCATCTGCTTCTTGCGCAGGAGTTCCGGTGACGTCAAAACGACGCCGAGCTTTGATTGGCTTTAATTGAAAGGAATGTGCGTATACCTCAATACTAGATGCTTGAGGTCTACCCACTAGTTTTTCAATGAGCCAGTAAGATCTCGGCGTTCTGACATCATCGCAACCCCTTGCAAAAAGCAGACGAACTTGCACTCTGCATTGAAAAAGGACGCGTAAATACTCCAGGACCCGGCATGAGGTTAGGCTCAGCGACGACAGAAAAGGAACTACATTTCAGACCGCCTTGAGAACAGACGCATCTCTCATAGTTTTTTCACCTGTTGGTTGGCTACGTTAAGCTTAATCATCTGCTCCGTGCCTGTGGTCTGATTTGTCTGCCCGCTGCCAAGGCTCGCTTTCAATGCGATCGGCGCAACAAAAAAAAATTTGGTTGCGCTTTTCCATCACGACTGAAGGCAACGAACGCATTCTGGGAGCGGGGCTTCTACAGCTTTTTCAACCCGGTGCCATTCACAACGTTCCTGCCTACGGTCTCAATCTTGAAGCTAATCGAACACAACCAAATTCAAGAAAAGCAGCTATCAAACCTTTTCACTCATTTTAATGCAACATTGGTATTCCCTCCGGTAAAACACCTCGGCTTTCGTCCTCAGTCCACGTGTCTACATCCTTATAAAGAAACCCCTTATCGGTTACCAAGTAGCCGTCACTTTGAATGTGACTTGAGACAGACAAGAAATCCATTTTTCCGTGATTCCTTGTCATCCTAGTAATCGAAAGCACGCGAACGTGTGTTGTGGAGTAAACGGGCTTTCAAACACGTGATCAAAGAAAAAAATCTACTGAGGCTTCACCACACTAGTGAGCACTCCAGAAAACTTAAGAAATATTCGGACCTTCGTCAATTTACATTGTTCGCCATTGCGCAAACAACACGTGTCCGCGAAAGCCACCAGAGACGCGGAGAGGCACAATGCGACCTGTTCCGGCTGGTTCCCGATTTTACCGTTTGATGCCGTCCGTTTTGCTGCAGTCGCGAATACCGAGATCCTGTTACCCCACATTTCCGAAAGAAGCGCACATCGCACTAACTCCACGTCCGGTGTAGGTAGTTGGCGACATTGAAAACTAATTTGCCTACCTTTCGATACGGAATGACAGCAATAGCATTGTAAGCGATCTTTGGACATATGCGTGGTTGATAAGTGCATTGCATGCACAGTGCCTAATACGCTTATATTTCCACGCGCGGAGGCGAGCGAGTGCGTGCGGGGCCGATTGGTTACCGCGCTTGACTGTCGTTAAGAAGGTCTAGGTTCGATTCTAGTCAGTGCAATGTTATTTCACTTTTTATTTCAGCTTGGCGGTCTCGTAAGTTCGAGAACATTCTTGTCTGATCGAGTTCCGAAGGTTTCAGAAACTCGCGAGCGTACATAAAGGACTCAGCATGGCAAGCGGAGTCAGTCTCGTACTAGCGTTCGACTCTGCTACGCAATCTTCGACGCCCGCGACGCTCTGCTCTCATATTCTGTTTCCTTTTTATTTTTGGGCACAAGTTCGGCGCTATTAAAATTTTCAGTTTCCCCAGTTATTCTTTGTTTCCTCGCCTGGTCATTCGTGACATTTTGGTAGAGGTGCGGGGTACCAGCATGTTCTTGCAGCGTACCCCCCCCCCCCCCCCCCCCCCGAGGACCCGCAGTGCAAGTCCGAAAGCAAGCTCACGACGACCTGACGAAGACACTACCAAGACCCGATTTAGTCGCCGCACCCAAGGACTACACTTGGAATTGGGACTCTTGCCACCCAGGCCGAAGCAGCCAACGAGGCCGACGATGGACAACCAGTCTTCGCAGACCCCGACCGCCACCGCCGTTGTATACCTACCTGTCGCACCAAGAACACCGACGCTTTTCCATGGGGAGGACATCGAGGATTGCCTACAACGCTATGAACGTGTGGCCCGCCATAACGGGTGGTCAGGTGAGCACTGCTTGCAGAATATTTACTCCACGTTTGAAGGAACTGCGAGGCACTCCCTGCAGAATCACGAGGCATTTTTGACGTCGTGAGAAGCAAGAAATGAAGAAGACGTTTGCCTGCCTATACCGACGTGAGAAGGCCGAAGATCTCCTGCGACCAAGAACTCAAGGCCTAAATGAGAGCATCACCATCTTTGTCGAGGCTGTTCTCCGCCTAAGCACCCGCACCAATCCACAGCCTACCGAAGAGAAGAAACTGCACCTCCCAAATAGGGTTGTGAAAAGCGAAATATTCGGCGGTCTCATCCGCAATCCCCCGACAACTGTTGACAGGTTTGTCACGGAGGCGACGAATATAAAACGTGCCCTACTAGCGCGCGCCAGAGACTACCAGCGATTTCCCGGCTTCGCTGCCTTTTCGTCTTCCGGCTACAACACCATGGTCATCCGCGAGATAATCCGGGACGTCGTCCGGGAGGAAATCAAGACGCTTCTACCTGCCGCCGCGAGCCCAGTTTCGCCCTTAATCGCCGAGATTGTCAGGGAAGAAGTCCAGCAAGCGCTGCCTTGTCACGAAAGGGAGCGCAAGCCAGGAATTCTGTAAAACGCGAACAGTGTCATATGCTCTGCGCGAACGGGTTATGGAGGAATTGGTAAATCTAGAAAGCTGGTGTCGTGTATTGGGTAAGGCACCGTGAATGGGCTACGCCACTGGAAATAGTGTCGAAAAAGAACAGCATGGAGCTTCGCATCTTTAGTGATTACCGGGTCACCGTGAACCCTGCCATAGAAGTTGACCACTATCTTCTGCCCGAGAATATGTTCGCAGCTTTGCAAGGAGGGAGAGTTTTTTCGGTGCTGGACCTGCCAAAGGCGTATTTATACGACTCCGATGAGCGAGCACAGGAATAGCTCACTGTCAACATGCACGTGATTCGGTTCCAGGGCTTGCCATACGGCGTGGCGAGCGCACCGGCTCTCTTTCAAGCCTTGATGGTATGCCGTGAACTGCCTGTTACTTAGATGACGTAGTCATTGCAGGTGAGGACTACAAGCAGTGTCATGACAGAGAGGAGCAGGTGCTCATTAGCCTAAGTAATCACAACATGAGGGTCAACGCTGAAAAATGCTAATTATTTCAGCAGAGAGGCACGAAATTTACAAATATGATTTGCACCCGTAGCAAGTAGCAGTCATTAAAAACGTGACAAAACCGACCAAGGGCACCAGCTGAAACCCTATTTGGGCTCGGTAAATCTCGATGCAAAATTCTTGTTTAGTCTAGCCACTGTGCAAGAGCCGATGCAGGAACTGCTGCGCAGGAAAACGAAATGGCGCTGATCACGAGGGTGTGATGACGCGTTCAAAAAGTGCAGAGTTACTGACAGATTAGAGTGCTTTTAGACTGTATGACGTCAGAAACAAGATACAGCTTACGTGTGACTCGTCCGAATATAGACTATAGACTTGGGGCAGTGTTGGCACACATTGTGAACGAAGAAGAAAGACCCATGGTTGAAAAAACCCCAAGACTGCGGGTAAACGACACAAAACTTAAAAGTGTTGTGTCGTTTACCCGCACTGTCGTTTTTTTTTTCAACCATGTGCAATGTACACCAGCTCGTTTGCGCCCTTACATTTTGTTCAAAAAAGACCCATTGCGCTACATGCTTCGCATTGTTATCACGAGCGCTTGATCATGAATTATGTGGTTCGGATGCTTGTTTGGTGCTTGTTCTTTATTAAAACGAATGCTATGGTGTATGTTGTATTGCGATATACGCTCTTCGGCTTCAGTCGCTTAAGGGTTTTGTTTTTTGGGTGAAGAAAACGACACGAAAAACTTCCAGAAATCCGACCTGTGAGTCATATTCAGTTTCTCTGTAATATGTTTGTTTCAACCGATGATGTCTCAGGTGACTTTCAGTGAGAATTTGTACCTACGCGGCCGTTTACAGTTGCTCGTCTTCAGGGCAACGTAGTACTCGTTGAGTTTGTCTATTAGTAAGTTATTATTGGTAGCTGCAAAACTCCTACACGTGAGGAGATCGGCGACGACGGCACTATTCATGGAGCTTCGCTACGGCGACAACCGACATAGTCATGGCGCATCCCATAGTGCTGCCTCTTATACTCTCCAGCATAGTCAAACACAGCGACTCAGGGCTCCCAGCAACAAGTTTGGGAAGGGTCTATATAGGCTCAAATTTAACTTGGTCAATAGAAAATTATATATTCACAGTTTTGGCACAGAGCTGATTTTGCGATTCTAAGCGGTTCTTAAAATTGGGCGATGCGAGTGGGAAAAGTAGGAAGCCTAAATAACACCAGAATAAAAAAATAACGAACTAAATTTCAATATGAACTAGACAAATCAAATACGCACTTCAATGTAGCGCGTTACCGGGTCACTGCATGGGAAGTCGGAAGTCACCAGGTTCTATCTAAAATGGACCGTAAAAATCGACGTCTGCAAGTACCAATAAAAAACTTTTTGTCAAAGGTGTACTTCACAGGCCAGTTGTTTCCTGTAAAATTACAAAGCGAAACTCCCTTTCTGTAAAAAATAGAGTCAAGAAAATTGCCAGGGTCAACAGCAGGCGGCGACGCAGACGACCAAGTCGAGTGGCGAGGTGCGTTTGCCACTCGTGTTAACAGATGGCGCTACCTTTTTATCGAGACTGCTCGCGGCCACCTTGGTTTCTTAGAATGAACACAATCTTTTTTATAATATACCTTCGGTTTAAAAATAAATGCGGACAATAGAATCAAAACTTAAAGTAAAGAAAAAACGCATTTGCATAAAGACGGCTCTTTTGCTGCCAATGAATTTCGTCTGCGTGTCGTCGGCTTACTTTTGCTGGTCGGCTACACTTTGGGACGCTGCTTCCGTCGCCATCTATCAATACGCGCTGCAAACACAACCCGGAACTCGACTCGGTCGTCTGCGTCACCGCCCGCCCTTGACCCTGGCAAGTTCTTTGGCTCTATTTTTTACAGAAAAAAAAAACTACGCTTTCTAATTTTGCAAAAAAAAAAAAAACTTGTGAAATACAGCTTTTACGAAAAGTTTATATTGCGACGTGCAGGCGTCGAGTTTTACTGTTCATTTTAGATTGAGCCTAATGACTTAAAACAACCTGAAGATAGTTTTTTTTTTTTTTAACGAAGTAATGAAGGAGTTCGAGGAAAAGGACGATTGATATATATATATATATAAGTCAGAGATCCGTACTTGCGGAGTCGCTATGCTAGGAGTTTATTGCATGTATTTCGACAGTTTCGCTGAGAGGCTCGGCTTCGTCAGGAGATGGCATACATGTGAGGGCACCAGACTGTGCAAAGCAGTAAGTGGCCAATGGGGCGAGGAGGACGTGACGTCACGGAAACTAAAAGTAAAAAGACATATGAAAAAAAAGCAGACAATTAAAACAAAATCAAACGCCTGAAAAAAAAAATATTTGAGCGCTTTTCCACGTTAGGTCGGCGGGTTTCAAAGCTAAAGAGGCGTATATGAGACATCCGACACTGCGGTGGGTATAATAGGTCATAAAGGGACGGCACAGGCTCTGGAACGTCATCTTCGGTGCTAATTGTCCGTAAGGCTAAGCCGACATGGGCGTCCGTCTTCGCGACGGTCACCCCGCGTCCCCTCGGGCGCCGCACGCCGCGGAAGAGAGGGGAGAGGGGAGCAGATCGCGGGGCAGGGGGGGCGCTGGGGAGGGTGGGGCGAATGCCCCGGTTAGTTGCAAAGCCGTCGTCGTACCGGACAGAGAATTAAAAATACAAATTTAAAAGATAAAACATGAAAGTAAAACATAAAATAAATACAAATCAATACGCATGCCTAGGGTCAAGAGCGAAGAAAGTTGTTTGCAGCAGGACAGCACTGCGCGGAAGGCGCAGATTTGCTTCGCCTTTCAATGAAAAGAAAAGAAAATTGAATATTAGCGGATCTCGCATATGAGTGGGTAGACCGACGAAAAAGGACTCAGCGTGCACAGAAGCGCGTGTGGAGGGCTCACTGTTTGTTTCGTACACACACACACACACACACACACACACGCACGCACGCACACGCACACACACACACACACACGCACACACACACACACACACTAATGGTCCAATTCCACCAGCAAACAGAGTGCCACTTGGTCAGGGTGAGCATTGGTGTTCCCTGTTAATTTTTTTTTGGGCGTTTGATTTTGTTTTAATTGTTTGATTTTTTTCATATGTATTTTTACCTTTAGTTTTCGTGACGTCACGTCCTCCTCGCCCCATTGGCCACTTACTGCTTTGCACAGTCTGGTGCCCTCACATGTATGCCATCTCCTGACGAAGCCGAGCCTCTCGGCGAAACTGTCGAAATACATGCAATAAACTCCTAGCATAGCGACTCCGCAAGTACGGATCTCTGACTTATTACATTTTCCCGGTCCATTGTTCTCAAGCTACTCTGCCTCACCTGCATTTAACAATGGCTACCGGCCCCCGTACTGCGGAGCGTCTATCTATGAAGTACCCCAAGTGCTCGATCAAGACCGCAATCATTGGAGACTCGCAAGCAAAATACCTATATCAACGCTTCAACGCGTACTCCAGCGAGGCCCCCGCATTTATAACGTACAGCGGCGGCCGCTTCTCGGACGTGATGCAGCTTTTAGAATATGTGCCAGAGACTGTCCGCACTTTAATACTGCACATTGGAACCAACGACCTCGCCAAAGACGGCGCTCAAGCAAGCCTGGAACACCTCCACGAGCTCCTGAGCTACATTCGGGCAACGAGACCAGAGAATGGACCCATCTACATTGGCCTCGTCTTGCCCCGCAGTGCAAACCGCGGCCGGCGCTTCTCGAACCACCAATTTGTATGGTGGTTTAACAAGCAAAACACCAAATTCAACATCGAAGTGAGCAAACTCTGTCGTAGTGACTCGGGCTCCTTCTACATTCACCACGCCTTCTCGGAGCTGCCAGCGCGACGCGTCCTTGCGGCCGATGGTCTCCACCCAAGTTTTGAGGGTGTAGCCCTTCTGGCACTGCACTATCAACAGGTCATCATGAAAAACGTCAACCAAGAACCAACAGGATGGGGCGATACGTCGCCAACTATCAGAATCCCTGATGCGGCCGACACGGGAAGCTATGCTTCGCCCAACACGGTGTACTGTGGCACACAGTCAATATCCACCCTGCCAAGGAAGCCGCAGTCGTTCGATGTCAGTTTGTGACAGCGGAAGAGCTTCTTGAGGGATGACCACACGCCCCAGCGGTGCAACCCAACTTCCCCAAGACAATATGGCACCCGTTCCGAAAACCAAGACGCCACGCATCTGCGCCCTAGCGTTCCGGTGCAGAGCTCCGTAGAACATCCCCATCACCGCGCGACCGCCGACGGGTACCCGACGCTCGCCGAGAGTATGACGCCCCAGCCACCCCTACGACAAAGAAGCTCTACGAGACAGTACAACTTCCGCAGGGCAGCTGCGCCAAGTCCCCGCCCAAAGGAAGATTGACCACAAATCGGTGAGTCCAGTTCCCCCCCTCAGAATTACAGTGCCTTATTTCCAAAACTACGAAAGTTATTCGATAAGCGAATGAGGCACGAGCTTCATCAATCAACACTGCAGGTGTACCTAAAGGCAGGAATCACACCAAAAGGATTAACGCTCTCCCTCCCTCCCGCTACGACAAACCTTTAACAACACGACCGTGCGGCTTGGCAAAACGTTCTCCTGGAGGCCTCTCTTAAACTAGTACAAATATCTATCAATCATAGCGGAAAACAGATAAAACAATTAACTGATACTACCACCGCCCTCCTCCGCTCAAATGACCCCCTGTCGACAGAGGAAATAACAGCCTTAAGGGCTTTTGAGGAAATGAAGTACCGAAGTATCATAACCACCAAACTACGTAAGCTCGAAAAAGACAAGGTTCCCAACCCCACACTACCTGCGCTGACTCCATATAATTATAGTACCAATATTCAACCGCCCAGACAGCAAACAGCTGATGAACAAAACATCACCGAACCTTGTGACAGCGCAATAGTTAACTTATCTGAAATTACCTTATCATCTGACGAGGAAAAAATGTTCTCAAAAGGGCTAAACTTTTGCCCAGCAACAGGCTTCTTTGACGAATTCCAGTTACTCCGAGACCTTCATAATTTTGCAAGAAATTTAAGATTGCAAGAATACTTCTTAGGCAGGCTTTCTAACTCTCAGAACACGCAACAACGTCCAAAGAGCAATTGGACGCCGAAACCTCATCGCAACGGCTGCCTCGATCTTTACATAGCCGCTGTACAAAGAGACATAATGCGGCAATACCATAAACGGAAGGGAAAACGGTACAACTTAACAAAATCGGAAAGGGATTGCCTGAAAACTCTGGGAACCAGGACCGATATAACGATAAAGCCAGCTGATAAAGGGGGAGCAATTGCGATCCTCAACACTGTCGACTGCACTTGAGAAGGATACCGCCAACTTAATGATCCAAACTTTTATGAGCGTCTTGAGGGGGATCCAACGATTCACTACTCACGCATCGAAACGTCAAAACTGAAAGATCTCTTGGACACAGGAAACCTAACCTTTAACGAACATAATGTGATGAAACCCCTAAATCCAAGACCAGGTCACTTCTACATGCTTCCTAAAATTCATAAAACTGGTAACCCAGGGCGCCCAATTATATCAGGCATAGGTACAATAACCGAACCTATCTCCGGCTTTTTAGACAAATTAATAAGCAATATTCCTACAACTCTCGATTCGTATGTCAAAGACACCACTCAGTTTCTAGGAGAAATCTCGTATATTTGCGTACCTAAAGGAGCATATCTTGTCACTCTTGATGTTTCCTCCCTATACACAAACAGTCCCCACGATGACGGAATAGCTGCTCTAATTGACATGTACGAACTTCATAAGAAACCAGATACCCCGGATTGTCACGTCATTTCCTGTTTAACGAGGCTGGTCTTAGAACTTAATGCATTTGAATTTAATAATAAATATTTTAGGCAAGTCAGCGGAACCGCTATGGGCACTAAAATGGCCCCCAGTTATGCCAACTTATTTATGGGAAAGCTAGAGTCCAAATTTCTTTCTGAATTCCACCTAACGCGAACTTTCTACAAGAGATACATAGACGATATCTTTCTTATTTGGACACACAGCAAGGAGGAACTGCTGGATTTCGTAGGCTGTTACAATTCTGTACACCCGAACATTAAGTTTACTTACGCCTACTCTCAAACGGATATCAACTTCTTAGATGTAACTGTAAAAATTGAAAATGGTAAACTCTCCACAAATTTCTACCGTAAACCGACAGATCGACAACGTTATCTTCATTACCAGAGCGACCACCCCCGCCATTGTAAAAATAGCGTCCCCTACAGCCAAGCCCACCGTTTCAAACGGATTTGCACGAAAGAGGAAGATTTTGATGCGAGCGCCCAGAACCTAAAGACAATGCTGGGAAAACAAAAATATTCATTACGTGTATTTGACGACGCAATTCAAAAAGCTAAACAATTGAACAGCGAGGACTTAATTGGGAACCGGCCCCCCAAACCCGACCTACAACGCACGAATCTATGCCTAACTTACAGCACAAACTTTCCTAATGTAAACGGTAAACTGAGACGGCACTATAATATGCTAGAACTTAGCGAACGTCTTAAACGTGCGTTTCCGTCCGCCCCCGGTGTGGTCTACAGACGATCACGTAACCTAAGAGACTCACTTGTAAACTCTCGACTGAATTCGTCATTGTCAAATGACGAATGCAAGCCGTGCAAGAAACCGGGATGTCTGGTCTGCAAGCAAATGCAACATACGAGCAGCGCTAGCAGCACACAATCGCAATTCTGCTGAAAAATTCGAGGGAACCTGACCTGTGACTCTTCAAATGTGGTTTATTTGCTTGAGTGCAGTGTCTCCAAAATGCAATATATAGGGCAAACGAAGAGAGCATTCAGGGAACGCTTTAACAATCACAAATCTCATTCAAAATCGCTCCCAAGCCTACCTCTTTCAAAACACCCTAGCCTCTCACATCATTTCGTTCGGGAAACTTTCGGTAACGATCCTTGAAACCGGATTTAAGTCAAACCACGAACGGCAGCAGCGCGAATCGTATCTCATATACCGATTCAACACGATCGATAAAGGAATAAATGAAAATCCAGGAACACTTGCAGCGATTAAAACGTTGTCTAAGAATTAACAGGGAACACCAATGCTCACCCTGACCAAGTGGCACTCTGTTTGCTGGTGGAATTGGACCATTAGTGTGTGTGTGTGTGTGTGTGTGTGTACGAAACAAACAGTGAGCCCTCCACACGCGCTTCTGTGCACGCTGAGTCCTTTTTCGTCGGTCTACCCACTCATATGCGAGATCCGCTAATATTCAATTTTCTTTTCTTTTCATTGAAAGGCGAAGCAAATCTGCGCCTTCCGCGCAATGCTGTCCTGCTGCAAACAACTTTCTTCGCTCTTGACCCTAGGCATGCGTATTGATTTGTATTTATTTTAAGTTTTACTTTCATGTTTTATCTTTTAAATTTGTATTTTTAATTCTCTGTCCGGTACGACGACGACTTTGCAACCATCCGGGGCCATTCGCCCCACCCTCCCCAGCGCCCCCCCTGCCCCGCGATCTGCTCCCCTCTCCCCTCTCTTCCGCGGCGTGCGGTGCCCGAGGGGACGCGGGGTGACCGTCGCGGAGACGGACGCCCACGTTGGCTTAGCCTTACGGACAATTAGCACCGAAGATGTCGTTCCAGAGCCTGTGCCGTCCCTTTATGACCTATTATACCCACCGCAGTGTCGGATGTCTCATATACGCCTCTTTAGCTTTGAAACCCGCCGACCTAACGTGGAAAAGCGCTCAAATATTTTTTTTTTCAGGCGTTTGATTTTGTTTTAATTGTCTGCTTTTTTTTCATATGTCTTTTTACTTTTAGTTTCCGTGACGTCACGTCCTCCTCGCCCCATTGGCCGCTTACTGCTTTGCACAGTCTGGTGCCCTCACATGTATGCCATCTCCTGACGAAGCCGAGCCTCTCGGCGAAACTGTCGAAATACATGCAATAAACTCCTAGCATAGCAACTCCGCAAGTACGGATCTCTGACTTATTACATTTTCCCGGTCGATTGTACTCGAGCTACTCTGCCTCACCTATATATATATATATATATATATATATATATATATATATATATATATTATTTTTAAATGGGTAACGAGTAACTCTATTTAGCTACTTTTAGAGAGAAATGCGCACAACACAACCTAACCTCTTTGATGTTCACCTCGCGTCTGCGACTTTCATGTCAAGAAAGCGCCAACAAGGAAACAAGAATTCATTATAAACGATAACAATAATGTGATTGGTTACTTTTGAGCTGAAGTAAGGTGTTTCTTTAAGTCTCAGTAAGGAATAACAGTTACTTTATGAGCGAAAACCGATATTTAGTTCCCCTTATCAGTAATTACTGATAAGGGGAACTAAATATCGGCAGACATGTACGTACATGTCTGCGATTCAGGCAGTTTTCAGAAAGGCGGGCGCTCACCCCCGCAAAGTAGGATATGTGTTCCAGGACGGTCAGATCGTGGAAGAGGACGTCCTTCTGCTGGCAGAAGGTGAGGCGCTTCCGGGCCAGCGCACCGCCCTTGGCCAGGGTTCTCCCGCACAAGAAGACGGCTCCGCCGGTGGGGCTCTCCAGCCCTGCACGCGAGCCCGCACTGCTTAGCTCTAAGACCCCGAGTAGCACGCCCGAGAAACACCGAACTTGGCATTGATGTAGGCCTAATTTGGCCTTAATAACGCTTTGCTCTAAAGAGTTACTTAGTGGCAGGGCACTTTTCCTTGGCGTTTTTATTAGGTCTTCTCTTGCTAGCCAAGCAACTGCCATAATGCGATGCTTGAGACAAACATACCACGTATGAAAAGAGGCACCAGCGGTGAAGCCAAAATCTGGCACTTGGGTGATAATTTAGGCCTAATATTGTCACATAAAAACTGAACATCCAGAAGTAAAGCCTAACTCAATCACTTTTTTCGGCTATTTAGGCCTAAATATGCCATATGACAACCAAACTGCCAGAAAGGTATCGCTGAATGTCGTCTAAATAGGGTTAACTTGGCATACCCATCCTAATATTCAACACTGTACATCTTATTAACTCCTGTCCTGGACTGAAGCAACAATAAGATCTCCCTAGAAATGTAATATGTAACGGGTGCTAGGGAAAAAAATGAACAGCTATTTTCTCGCCCTCGAAATAAAGCAGGCATCGCCGAACACTCCACTTCCAGTTTCACCCTGAAAGGGACACTGACAACCCCCGAAAATTCCATTTATTTTTGCCAGGCTATTCATTATGGTGCCAGAAGACTACCCAAGCAATATTCTGCTACATCGTCGCCGTATATTTGTATTAAAGTCAAAATACGTAACTGTTCGAAACCGAAACCGTAAGTGATTCGGGGAGGAACAAGAAATATAGAGAAGGAGAAAGTGGCCGGAAGTAAGGTGGCTTTGGAACATTTTTTGCAGTTCTTTAGAAGCCATTTCTTTAGAAGCCACAAAAAAAAGGGTAAGATATTTTTGTCTATTTTTAATATTGAGTGTGTGCCTCCGATGACCCACGACTTCCGTTATCTTTAGTAGTTCTGTCCAAACCATAGACGTGACCACGGAGAAGCCACGTGACCACAAGGGATTGAGTGAGTGCGACTCAAACCGGCCAGTTCTCGATCGGCGCTTTTCGGGTGGAAAGAACGAATTTTGAGCCGCAAATTCTGTTCAGGGTAGTAGGGCTCTCATGTGTCATGTACAAATAAAAACCTTGGCCGGCGTAAATACCCTGTCAGTCTCTCTTTAAGCGGAGACTAGAAGCTCCGCCTTCAGCGCGAGCTCGCCGGGTTCCGCAGTGCTTTTGTTGTGCGAGCTGCGCGTTCACACGTGTGTTAGCAAGGACAGAAAGCTCGCGCTGAGGGCGGATGTTCTAGTCTGAGCTTAAAGGGGTATCCACACGAAGGAGAACTCCGCGGACGGATGTCGTGACGTCAGCAACCCGGGAAACTCCGTCCCCGGCTCCGCCGCGCGCACTTGCGGAGTTCTCATGCTAAGAGTACGAAGCCTCCGAGCCTCCACCACGGAGGAGAACGAGAGAACGGCGCCACGAGGCGTCAAAAAGGGATGACGTATGTCTCACGTGATGCGCGCTCCGCGGAGGAAAGGGGCGGATTTCTCCTTCGTGTGGATACCCCGGGCGGATTTCTCCTTCGTGTGGATACCCCTTAAAGGGGTATCCACACGAAGGAGAAATCCGCCCCTTTCCTCCGCGGAGCGCGCATCACGTGAGACATACGTCATCCCTTTTTGACGCCTCGCGGCGCGTTCTCCTCCGTGGCGGAGGCGCGGAGGCTTTGTGCTGACAGCACGAAAGCTCCGCAAGTGCACGCGGCGGAGCCGGGGACGGAGTTTCCCGGGATGTTGACGTCACGACATCCGTCCGCGGAGTTCTCCTTCGTGTGGATACCCCTTTAGGGGTATCCACACGAAGGAGAAATCCGCCACGTTCCTCCGCGGATCGCGCATCACGTGAGACATACGTCATCCCTTTCTGACGCCTCGCGGCGCGTTCTCCTCCGTGGCGGAGGCGCGGAGGCTTTGTGCTGACAGCACGAAAGCTCCGCAAGTGCACGCGGCGGAGCCGGGGACGGAGTTTCCCGGGATGTTGACGTCACGACATCCGTCCGCGGAGTTCTCCTTCGTGTGGATACCCCTTTAGGGGTATCCACACGAAGGAGAACTCCGCCACGTTCCTCCGCGGATCGCGCATCACGTGAGACATACGTCATCCCTTTCTGACGCCTCGCGGCGCGTTCTCCTCCGTGGCGGAGGCGCGGAGGCTTTGTGCTGACAGCACGAAAGCTCCGCAAGTGCACGCGGCGGAGCCGGGGACGGAGTTTCCCGGGATGTTGACGTCACGACATCCGTCCGCGGAGTTCTCCTTCGTGTGGATACCCCTTGGTATCCACACGAAGGAGAACTCCGCGGACGGATGTCGTGACGTCAGCAACCCGGGAAACTCCGTCCCCGGCTCCGCCGCGCGCACTTACGGAGTTCTCATGCTAAGAGTACGAAGCCTCCGCGCCTCCGCCACGGAGGAGAACGAGAGAACGGCGCCACGAGGCGTCAAAAAGGAGTGACGTATGTCTCACGTGATGCGCGCTCCGCGGAGGAAAGGAGCAGATTTCTCCTTCGTGTGGATACCCCTTTAAAGGAATGCTGAACAAAACATTTGAGTGTACATAACAACTGCAAGATTCAAAGAAAGAATACAAACACTTAGGGACAAGGACAGGCAGCACAGTTCTTTCAACTATCAACAAACATTTACTGGGTCGCTAAACTCGTTAACAAAAATATTCTTTGTGTTATGACATAGTGGGGAGAGGAGCCAAAAAATTGCTGCGAAGTTTTCTTTTCTCACAAACCCGCAGATCCGTCTGTTTTCGTGACGTTTTTCGTTGAGGGGACGAAAAATCTCTACGCCTCCCTACGGACCGAACAAGAGCAGCACTAGAAAGCGCCCGGAGACGACCGTGGCTCATACGTGTGACGTCACAACAAACATTATCAGCTGCGACCGTCATGTTTGATGGTCTCTAAAAAGCACGATGGACGCTTGGGAATTGCATTTTAAAATCAACACCGTCGAAGTTGATTTATCTCGGCCTTTCGAATCTGGCCAAAATGTAGCCCGACGTGACTAGGTCACAACCAGCCGACTACCGTTGTCCACTTTCGAACGAATTTCGCCTCCGGGCAGTTGTCCCTTCATCGGCGGGATTAAATCATTTCATGGTAGACATTCGAAGATCAGTCAGTTTGGGATTAGGTATGTTTATCAACGAAAATAAGGGAATAAAAGTAATGTCAGGTTGTCAATATTGGCGGTGATGCTTCAAGAACGCAAGGACACTAAACTTGACATCGTCGATTTGAACACGCACCATCAAATTTGTCGTTCACAACTGATAATCCTGACTCCATCGTCAAAGGTATCAACTATAAAATGACGTCACTGAACGCGCCCGCACACTATATACGTGCCCTGGCACGAGTCTTTCGCTTGAAAGTCTGTCATGGCCACTCTTGAGTTCATGGAACGCGAGCCGTTTTAAAGGGATCATGAAATGATTTTAAAATTGAATTTCATCCACCGCACGTCGTAAAAGGTGTGAAAAGAAACACAAAAACACAAAAATAGGGCGCCAAAAAAATTATTTGCTATAGAACTTTAAAAAAAAAAACTGGACTCTTTTGCGCCATCTTTCCTTCGAAAGCTCGCTGCCTTTTCTTTACGATGCATCCGTGAAAACGGAGCACGTCAGCCGAATCCACGTCGCCTATTGGGTAAGAGCCTACCTCACCAGCACCGCGATTGTAAACAATAAATAGCCGGCGAATGTTTCCTAAAAGTTTTGTTAAAGAATATTCAGATCAACATTTTGTAGCATAATTAGAGGTGTGGCGAAAATTGCCAAATTTGATCATGCTGAGAGCCAAGCGCCATCTATCGTGTGGTAAACGAAGCAACTACTGCGCGTGCGCAGTAGGGCAGGGCCGACTTCAGTTACTTGGGTCGCTTGCGCATAGCCTCCTCTATACCAGATAGAGGAGGCTATGGCTGGGGTCGCGACGACCGACGAACGGTTATTTCCTTTGATTTCCTTCCTCTCAAAACTCTGACTGACTGAACGTTTATTTTTCTACGTGTTCTTCTCGCGCGTGCCGACTTCAAGCAGCAAGAAAAAAAGTACTTAAAACGGACCACGACGAACAAGAACGCTGGATTTACAAACACCCGAGAAAAGCGACAACGGCGACGAATCCACCGACTCCGACGAAGCGAGCTGCTCAGAATACAGGCCTAGCAGGCACTCCGACTCGGCGCAGCGTTGCTTCGTCGCAAGACCGTCTGCCTACGACCGGCTGGCGTGCTGAATGGAATATGCCCGCGCTACCCTTGTGGACCCTTCCCGTATTATAGTTTGATCGCTGACCTCAATTTTAGATTAAGAGGTGAGGTCAATCTTTTCCCCTTGTTTTCCGAGGCAGTGTTGACGAACACTCGTCGAAAAGGGACTCTCGTCGCCCTTCGTAACACGGTATGTACACTTTGTTATTGGTATGCCATTTTTATTCTGACAGATTGCACGTCACTGTCGCGCTATAACAGTTCGTGGGAGGTATACGTGCAATGCCGGTCCAACCTTTTTTTGCTGAGTGTCGCGTCAGTATCGAGTTGCAATCGTAAAAGATCGGTCCCGAAGCGCTTACCAACAGCGCGAATACAGCACTTCCTCAAACGCGCGCGTCCGCTCCGAGTGTGAACAGGTATTTACGTGGCTCTTGCTGACACTCGTAGTTCAATCGTATCTTTTTTAACGTCGGCTCGCTCCTGCATCTCCGAGGCCACGAAAAACGCCGCGGCAATTTGTTTCCATCTACGTCGCATTGCAAACGACTGACACGGGCCGCCTTTTACCAACAATGACAGTTGGGTTGACTTCTGGAGTCTTCACCGGAAGACTCGCTGCACTT
Source organism: Ixodes scapularis (assembly GCF_016920785.2). NCBI lineage: Eukaryota > Metazoa > Arthropoda > Arachnida > Ixodida > Ixodidae > Ixodes > Ixodes scapularis. Next base: position 99,078,330 of record NW_024609882.1, read on the forward strand.
CCCAACAGGCATACCGGCGTATGGGACTAGTCCCATGCTGCCGCTGTAGCGCAACATATCTCATTGAATTTAGCTCAGCTGCGATGCGGCAATGGGAGGCGCCGATTCAGAAAATACGTCGGTAATATCAGCGCAGTAAAACCTATCGGCGCACCCCCAACTCGTCGCCGCTAACGCTCCCATTCTCCTACTGCCGAGAAAACTTCCGGTTCCGGAAATAGCGTACGTCACGGCTTGTTTTGGGGTTAGTTGGAGAGAAATAAAAAGTCGATGTTTCATTAATTTTTTGTGTAGAAGTTAATATACGGAGACAAAAACGGATGCCTGTTCGGCATTCAGTGAACATTGACGGTTTAATGTAAAAGTTATCTGGAAAAAGTAAAAAAGGTCATTTCATGGTCCTTTTAATTCCAGAATCTCTTGAACCGTTATTTCGAAAATTGCAGGCTGTGCTGTTCCTCGTCATTGCTCATTGGAACACCTCTAAGCAGGGTCGTCGAAACAGGAGGATGGGGAGGGGGGGGATTTAGCCCCCCCTCTCCCCCAGTTGCGTCGAAAGAGGGGGCAAGGGGCATAAAGGTGGAAGGGGGAGGGGGGGGGGGGGTCATCGTCCCAGCCCCGAACCACCATAGCATTTCAGAGAGTTATAATAAAATATTAGGGGAAAGGAATATCCCCCTTTTTCACCACCATCACCTCCCCTCTCTCCCTCTCTCTCTCTCTCTCTCTCCCGAACAATTTCTATGGCCCTTCTTGAGACTCCGATTTGTTTGTGCGCGTGTGTGTGTGTTGGTCGTACCTTAATTCTTTCTTTAGAGTGCAGCTCTTCGGCGCCCGTTTCCGGGTTTCGCGGCGTGGGCGTCGCCGTCGGCGTAACCGGCCCGCTAAATTTAGCGCGAAATTGACGTCACATGACCTCAACACCAATTCAATTCCCAGCTACGTGACTTCAACGCCGATTCACTTCTCCGCTAGATTGTCATGTGATATCCTTTTCCCTACTAAATTTAACCTAGAAACTGAATGGGAGGAGGAAGGGAGGAAAGGAAGAGGGGAGGAGGAGAGGCATACCCTTTCTCCGTTCCCTCCCTTATTCCTCCTCAAGAGTTCAGCTCTAATTTCGCATTACAAAGATTTGTAAACGTCTTTAATTTTTTTTTAATTCCCTTTCTTCGGCTTTTTTTTTTTTTATCCTCCGTTTCTTCTTATCTTTCAGACATTACCGACGCCTCTACACAAACCGCCTGTGGGTGACCCCGGTGGCGTACACCGCGCACAGCTCCACAACATCACAAAGTTCAATCTTCGCCTCGATTCCGAAGCGAAGATTTTTGCCTCAAATAACTCCTTCCCAAGGTTGTGAAACGTCACTTTGTCGTCACCAGTAACTTCCACAGACGGCGATCTTGCGACGAGAAAGTTCAGAGTATTTACCGGCCACCTACACTCTAAGAAAAAATGGAGGAAAAAAGTAGCAACGGCGCGCCTTCCTCCCTTCTACCGACGCGCCCCCAAGCGGACACGAGAAAAGGGGAGGAACGAAACTTTTTTCTCCTTCTCCAGGCAGACGGGTGAAAGCTTTCGCCCTCCCGACTCATCGTCTTTCGGTTTCGTTTTTCGAGCAGGTCGCGCACGTTGTTTAATAAATAGCTGTTGAGTTGATTGAGCTTCAGCAGCAGCGAAGGCCGCCTGTAATTCCGTCTTCTAGTCTAAACGTGCAGAACATTTCGGTTGCACTGACGTTTTTATCACTAATTTTATCAAACGAGCAAACGAAGCCGCTAGAAACAGCGAAGTTCCGGAACAGTGCCAGCAGTGCCACGTACACTGGGAAATGGCCGTCTCCGGATTGTTTGACTCGCGCGGCACGGAACTACAGCCACTGCAGCACTACAGACTACAGTAGCGAAAGCACGCGGACCTGTGTCGACGTTTTCGACGTTATGGAAACCGCAGGAAGTGTGTCCAAGAAAGGCAGGTTTTGCTGCCGGCTGCCTGGGCGCCTTCCCCCCTGAGTTCGGTTCTGTTTTCCGATGCCGAGTGCAACCGGCGTTCAACGTGGTTCTGTGTTTGTGCGTGTCAGCAACATAGCTGCAACATCGTGATGGCAGTGTTGTGGGTTGTGAACGGAAGACTGGAATTATCGCCGATGTGACCGTGTGTTGGCGTATCAGTGGTGTAACAACAAGAGGAGATCGTAAACGGTCGGGCATTGATGCCGCTGGTCGGGCCGTGATCGGAGGGGGTTGGGTTGTCGCAGTTTGACATTCTGCTTTACATTAAAAAGTTTAATACCGCTTGAGGGATCACGTGCAATCGATCAACGTGCGGATAGTCATGTTGGAACGCTGGTCTGAGCAGCATAAGCTCCTATCGTACAGTGGCCAATGTGACTGTTGGTTGTATTGTCCCCGAGAGCGATTGCGCTCTGGGGCAAGGACAACAGTACGAAATCGTGACGGAAAGTACGTATATTTACAGTGTGGAATTTTAGCATTAAAAAACAATAGTAGGTAAAATCGAAAAAAAAAAAGCTACCATTTATTTTGCTGTTTAAATATATACTACGGTTCCTGGAGAAACTGTCCTCCAAGTGGCACGCTAGGATGAGCGCTAGAAGTTTTCGGGCTCGCCACGGCGTAGCTCCGTACACTTAACACCTGCCGCAAGTCGCGGCTTTGACTGCATTCAAGTTGATCGAAAAGCGATTTCTCAGCCCGTGAAGCATCACTTCCAGCTGCTTCCAGCTGAGTGAATATCCGCTCTACAGAGATTAATTCAAGACGGCAATTGCAGCTTTGCGCGAACAGCACAAATAGAAAAACAAACACTACAATAGAAATACAGGCTACGACGCGCCGTGCGGGGAAACAAACTCATGGCTTCGAACCGCATTGGAGCGGTTTGATTTATTGCTTTCAAATAATTACGGCGTGATCGAGCGTTTACTTTTTAATAAGAGATTCATCCCCTGAGCCATTCAAAATACTCTCAGAGGTATGACATTGCTGGGAAAAAATCAACATGCTGGGAATATTTTTTATTGCTTAGGGAGTCACCGAAAAGTTCCGCACGTTCAAAACGACCAGTATAAAAGACGGAAACGCAGAACAGGGGTGTGGTGTTCGGGTTAGTGTGGTGTTCTGTTGTATTGATATTTGTGTGTGCAGTGCATGTGCTTAATATATGTTCACCTGATGCTTGTCATAAGTGTAATGGGTGTTATGTGTGTATAGTAGAGGGTTCTCAAACGCAGTAGTGGCCTGAGAGAAGCAAATTATTTTTTGTAGAACATGAATTGGGCGGTACCTAGCGCCACCTAGCCTAGCTACTTGCAATTACTCTGCTTGACCCCGCCATCTGGTGGCTAGCGATTTAACCTTCTTTCGCGCTACGCGATAAACAGCGGCGCAGCGGCTTCGAGTTTGTTCTTTCGAGAACGGCTTTTGGTTTAGCGGAGTGAGTTTGCCCTTCTCCGTGATGTGCGGTTGACGAAGGAATTGTGACTCGAGGAACACCAAAGGTAAGACGCAAAGTGCACGAAGTAACTCGGTATCGGTTGTCTCCGTTTAACATCGCAGTGCTGTCGACGAGAAGACTGAGTAACTGCTTTCGAAACGCAGGTTTCTGTACCTGTGGGGGGAATCTGGCTTCGGAAATAAACAGAGTTTGCGGAAAGATCGTGTTACGCTTTCATTTGCTGCTGCTCTCGTCCCGTACAAGAGACGTAGCGTCCTCGTTAAGCCTTATTGGGCTCGATTTGCTCGATTCGGGGCCGCCATATTGAGATGCAAGCGACGGAGGAACTTTGCTCCCCTGCTTCAGGGACGAAGGATTCTCCCTTTCTAAAGGAACATAGGTTACAAGACCGTTCCTCCCGTAAGGGAGGACTATCCGTACCCTTTTTTCTAAGAGTGTAGGTACAATCTACGCATCATTGACTCTAACGCGGCGTAAGGATGTAGGGACACTCGGGCGAGACGTCATCAGTGCAGCCGTTCAATCGGCTGACACCACGGTGTTGCTCGCACGCTCTTTGATGGAGCTCGCTACGACTTTGTGTTTTACATTCTCGCTGGAATTTGAGCACGCAGAGAGCTTGGATGATTGACACCTCGCTCGGCTTGACGTCAGCGTCGCGAGAGTCCAATTAGCGCGTTCCTCAACTTTCGGACACAAAGTTGTGCTCGACCAGTTTAGCTACCCTGGGTCGCTAAACTCGTTAACAAAAATCTTCTTTGTGTTATGACATGGGGGGGGGGGGGGGGGGGGGGGGGAGGAGCCGAAAGATTGCTGCGAAGTTTTCTTGTCTCACAAACGCCTAGATCCGTCTGTCTTCGTGACGTTTTTCGTTGAGGGGACGAAAAATCCCTACGCCTCCCTAGGCGCCGAACAAGAGCAGCACTAGAGAGCGCGCGGAGACGACCGTGGCTCAGATGTGTGACGTCACAACAAAGATTATCAGCTGCGACCGTCATGTTTGATGGTCTCTAAAAAGCACGATGGATGCTTGGGAATTGCATTTTAAAATCAACACCGTCGAAGTTGATAGTCTGGTATCGTTCTTATTTCCGCCGATAAAGCAGAATTTACTGAAAAGCGTCCCTGCCGTTCTTTTGATTTATCTTATCTGGCCAAAGTGTAGCCCGACGTGGCTAGGTCACAACCAGCCGACTACCGTTGTCCACTTTCGGGCGAATTTCGCCTCCGAGCAGTTGTCTCTTCATAGGCGGGATAAAATCATTTTATGGTAGACATTCGAAGATCAGTCAGTTTGGGATTAAGTATGTGTTCATCAACGGAAATAAGGAAGTAAAAGTAATGTCAGGTTGTCAATATTGGCGGAGATGCTTCGAGAACGCAAGGAAACTAAACTTGACATCGTCGATTTGAACACGCACCATCAAATTTGTCGTTCACAACTGATAATCCTGACTCCATCGTCAAAGGTATCAACTATAAAATGACGTCACTGAACGCGCCCGCACACTATATACGTGCCCTGGCACGAGTCTTTCGCTTGAAAGTCTGTCATGGCCACTCTTGAGTTCATGGAACGCGAGCCGTTTTAATTCTAGAATCATTGGAACACCTCTAAGCAGGGTCGTCGAAACAGGAGGATGGGGAGGGGGGGGTATTTAGCCCCCTCTCCCCCAGTTGCGTCGAAAGAGGGGGCAAGGGGCATAAGGGTAGAAGGGGGTATTGCCCCAGCCCCGAACCACCATAGCATTTCAGAGAGTTATAATAAAATATTTATTAGGAGAAAGGAACATCTCCCTTCTTCACCACCATCACCTCCTCCCTCTCTCCCTCTCCCGAACAATTTCTACGGCCCTTCTTGAGACTCCTATTTTTGTGCGTGTGTGTGTGTGCGTGCGTGCGTGTGTGTGTGTGTGTGTCCGCGTGTGTGTGCGTGTGTGCGTGTGTGCGCGCGCGTGTGCGTGCGTGCGTGTGTGTGTGTGTGTGCGTGTGTGTGTGTGTGTGCGTGTGTGTGTGTGTGCGTGTGCGTGCGTGCGTGTGTGTGTGTGTGTGTGTTTGTACGAAACAAACAGTGAGCCCTGCACACGCGCTTCTGTGCACGCTGAGTCCTTTTTCGTCGGTCTACCCACTCATATGCGAGATCCGCTAATATTCAATTTTCTTTTCTTTTCATTGAAAGGCGAAGCAAATCTGCGCCTTCCGCGCAATGCTGTCCTGCTGCAAACAACTTTACTCGGTCTTGACCCTAGGCATGCGCATTGATTTGTATTTATATTAAGTTTTACTTTCGTGTTTTATCTTTTAAATTTGTATTTTTAATTCTCTGTCCGGTACGACGACGGCTTTGCAACTATCCGGGGCCATTCGCCCCACCCTCCCCTGCGCCCCCCTGCCCCGCGATCTGCTCCTTGCTCCCCTCTCCCCTCTCTTCCGCGGCGTGTGTGTGTGTGCGTGTGTGTGTGTGTGTGTGCGTGTGTGTGTGTGTGTGTGCGTGTGCGCGCGTGTGTGTGTGTGTGTGTGTGTGTGTGTGTTGCTCGTACCTTAATTCTTTCTTTAGAGCGGAGCTCTTCGGTGCCCATTTCCGGGTTTCGCGGCGTTGGCGTCGCCGTCGGCGTAACCGGCCTGCTAAATTTAGCACGAAATTGACGTCATATGGCCTCAACACCAATTCAATTCCCAGCTACGTGACTTCAACGCCAATTCACTTCTCCGCTAGTTTGTTATGTGATGTCTTTTTCCCTGCTAAATTTAGCGGAGAAACTGAATGCGAGGAGGAGGGGCATACCCTCCTCTCCGTACCCTCCCTTATTCCTCCTCAAGAGTTGAGCTCTAATTTCGCATTTCAAAGATTTGTAAACGTCTTTAATTTTTTTTTTATTTCCCTTTCTTGGGCTTTTTTTTTTTTTTTTTGTTATCCCCGTTATCTTTTATCTCTCAGACATTACCGACGTCTCTACACAAACCGCCTGTGGGTGACCCCGGTGGCGTTGTTGACAGTGGCGGAAGATGAGCTCTATAAAGCCACCCGCGCACACCGCGCACGGCTTTACAACATCACAAAGCTCAATCTTCGCCTCGATTCCGAAGCGAAGATTTTGGCCTCAAATTACTCCTTCCCAAAGTTATGAAACGTCACTTTGTCGTCACCAATAACTTCCACAAACGACGATCTTGCGACGAGAAAGTTCAGAGTATTTACCGGCCGCCTAGGTACAATCTACGCATCATTGACTCTAACGCGGCGTAGGGATGTAGGGACACTCGGGAGAGACGTCATCAGTGCAGCCGTTCAATCGGCTGGCACCACGCTGTTCGCTCGCTACGACTTTGTGTTTTACATTCTCGCTGGAATTTGAGCACCGAGAGAGCTTGGATGATTGACACCTCGCTCGGCTTGACGTCAGCGTCGCGAGAATCCAATTAGCGCGTTCTGCAACTTTCGGACGCAAAGTTGTGTTCGACGAGTTTAGCTACCCTGATGTCTCCTTCAAAACGTACTATCTCCCTCCCAACTTTTGAAACTAAAGAGGATACATAAAAAAAAAATATATATATATGTGTATATATATGCACCCGGAAAAGATCTTCTTTGGTTTCAAAAGTTGGGAGGGAGATAGTACGTATTGAAGAGATATCAGTAAATCATTGTTACTTGTTGAAAGAACTGTGCTGTCTTTCCTTGTTCCCAAGTGTTTTTATTCTTTCTTTGATTCTTGTATTTTCACCAACCCACTCTTTGTTCTTTGGCATAATAAGTGGCGCACAATCTTTCCATGAGCCAGCAGTCGCCGTTGTGCTCGAGCACACGCAACGAAATTGACGTCATAGTCTCCCATTTGCGTTATAGAGGACAGTGGAATGTGTGGATTCCAGGGAAAAGGAGAATGAAGACAAGCTTTTCAGCTCCACAATAGGATCCGGTGTAAAATGTAGGCGACCAACTGGTCTGATACCCCATTCACACGGTCAACATAAGGGTACCTTTAACATGGGTCTCTTTGCTATCGGCGAATCAGCCCGTGGGTCGCGAGCACAAGCCACGCGCGGAAGATCGTCAATTGATTGGCCACAGAGAGTAAAGGTCCCTTAGCTACAGGTACCTTTACAGTCGTGTGAATGGGGTATGACAAGCAAGTAGCTTTCACTTGTGGAGATTAAAATTCTGTCTTTATTCTCCTTTGGCCCGAAGCCCATGCAATTCACTGTCATCTTAACCGCGAATGGGGGACAGGACGTTGATTTCGTTGCGTGTGCTCGCGCACACGGGGGGCTGCTCGCTCGTGGAAAGAACGTGAGCCACTTATTATGGACACTAAATTGTTTGGTCCAGTATCCCTTTAAGTATGAACAGAGTATAGACGTAGCACTATATTCAGTTCATTTTAAAGCTGAGACTGCAGCCAAAGCTACAAGCGCGAGCTAGCCAGCGCTACTGGCTTGGCGACGTGCATTCCTAGCGCGAGTGCTCCTACTGCGGAAGAATGCTTCCAAGAAGGGAGCCCTGATGCTTGTGGCATTGGCTGCAGTTTAAGCTTTAACGTGAGCTGAGTATAGCTGTGTGGATTAAGGTAACTGGATCCTTCGAAAGTAGCGCCTAGCTTCCCGTATGGTCGCCATTTCGATTTATGGAATGAGCAGTTGCTCCTTGGGATCTCTTCATTGCTTGTGATCCGATCCAAATTCTAAGGTTGCTTCATCGAGACATTTCTGGAACACCAAGTCAACGCACCGGCGAAATTATCGCGCATCTACGCACTGCCAGGCAAGAACAACAATACCGTCGTAAGCGATCTGTGGATATGTGCAGAATGTATAGGTTAATTGCTTGCACAGTGCCGAAGACGTTTATACTGGCCAGGAACGCTTGCAGTCGATGATGCTCCACAGCGATATGGGCGCGACTGGTTCCTAACGACCCTTTCGAAGATTTGAAGGGTGGTTTCAGTCGAATTCGACCAACCTTATTGGGGTGCGTCCTCAGAATGATCTTCAAAAAATATATGTGAAATCCCAATCCCCGTGATGAACAAAACTGCCTTTCAAAAACATTGTAAATGTGTAGTTCGAGAGAAAAGACAAATGAAACGCTGCCGGGTGGCATGCGTGCAAATCGCAATGCGATTTTTGCTCAAGTTTAGACGGTCTTTGCAGAATATGGACTGCTCAGTTACTGTTACTAATTTCGGCACTATAAGTATGCAAGGCAAGCTGCTTTTAGAGGAAGATTGTCGTATTTCACCACTTTTTTCTATTTTCACATAAAATTGCAAACATGACACCCAGAGCAATTTTTAGTGACATTGGAATAGCTATATCAAACGTACTGTAAGGAGCTATATCATGAGACATATATTGATACGAACCTATTTATATAAGCTATTGATTATGTATACGTTTCTTGTCCATCCAAGTTATTGGACAAACTTAATGTCGCCCAAACGTGTACAAGAATTTAAAATATGCAAACTTCGAAGACAATTTTCTTAAGAGGCCATTTTTTATTTTCTTGTAACGTTTTCGCTTAATTCAACAGAAAGTATAGAAACAGTTTATATAGGTCTTGGGTGCCATATTTTTGTTGTATTTTGTTGATCATTAGTTAAATAAGCCATTTTTAAGCCCGTCACTCTATCCTTTGTTCAACTATGCTCGCTTCACCGCAATGCTACTGGTGGCCTCGTTAATATTAGAAGATTTTGGAAGCCAGTTTGTTATGGTCAGTTTTTTGTTATGTATACTCATGACAACTCCTGGAACATGCGAAGCACGTCACGGAAGGCAAAATGAACCATTCACATCAACAGTAATGCCACATGCAGTCTGTGTGGGGACGAGCATTATATCTCGAGATCTGACGGGCGGGTGTTCTAACCAAATAAATCGCTGAAGCAGAGTGCAATTAAGTGAACTTGGATACGCAACCTATGTCTTATATGATAGCCCGGTGCCTGAGAGAAATTAAACCCCTTGCTATTATTGCAAAAGCCGTTAGAGCTAGAAATAACAGTAATTAAAATTTTCTTATTGCTTTCTAATTTTGCCTTAAAATTTCACGACTAGAGGAAGCTTGTCGACATCCCCTTTACTATGAAAAACGAACAGGAGCGAAGCTCGGGGGAAGAACGTAGAGCTTCCGAAAGCGGCAGCCGACGTTTCACGACGAGAGTTCGATATCAGGTTGTAATTTGTTTGCGTAGTTTAACATATCACAAACAAAACACAGCCACATAGGGCTTTCTTCAAGAAAGGTCGCCTTAAAAAAAAAAAAAGAAAACAAACAGACTTTGTCTCAAACGTGATATCAACGCAAATCTTGTAAGTAGCCCTCTGTGGTGCATCGAACTGACTCAAACGCCGGTCCGTTTTGATCGACGCGAGGAAGAGCAATTTCAGACAACGATAAATTTTGTTGGCCTCGTGCCTTCAAGCGAGGCCGTTACCGGTTCGCTGTCCCCAAGCATCCTTTTCTCACCAAAGGACATCACTGCGCAAATGGCTTCGTTTTGTCAAGATTGTCTAGACGAGGAGACGAACAAAACTCATTATCATCAAATGATGATGATAACTTTTGACGTTATCAGGCCGATCTCATGAATGCCCGAAGCCTTATTTACGCAGGTATCGCAATGTATCTCTAGTTATAACCGCTTTGATTACTCACGGTTGCCGGCAAGACCACTGTCTCGGCCACGCAAGCACCACACCAAAGGGGAAGTCTTTGTCCATTTCTTATAAGCTCGTCTCTCTGATTTTGTGCTTGTCCCATAAAGTTTGCTGTGCTCGTGTATCCCCTGATTTTTTTACCGTATTTTAGAGCGCAGCTCTTAGGCACCCGTTTCCGGCTTGAGTGGCGTCGGCGTTGCCGCCGGCGTCGGCGTTGCAGTCGGTGTTGGCGTCGCCGTCGGCGTAACCGCGCGGTGCATTATGGGACGTTTCTCATAATAACGTAACACGTGATTTCACGTGTGACGTCACGAGGGTCACGAGTGACGTTACTCGTGGCGTCCCGCGCTTTGCATTTTGGGTAAATATATCCCCGCTAAATTTAGCAAAAAAAAATTTCCCCGCTGAATTTATCAAAAAAATTTGCCCCGCTAAATCTAGCAAAAGTATTTTCCAGCTAAATTTAGCAGAAAAATTCACCGCTTATTTTAGCGGGAAATTGAAGGCTCCTACAGCATACACGTACGTAAAAAGTTGGCTACGGAATATAGTCTGGCAAGGAGTGAATCAAACTCTGGCACTGAACCCTCCTGATCTAACTGTGAGGTGTGGTGGGCAAGCCTCAGAGAAGCCTGTGCCAAGGCAGCGTCTTACCAGGAGAGATTCCAACTGCTCACGCTTGTGCTTGCCAGTGTAACTGTTAACGAGGTCGCACGTTTACTCCCAAAAGCATCGAGCTATAGTCTAAACAGGTCCAAGCGACTTCGTGAACGTTTTGGCGTCCGGGAGCGTCTCGAGCCATACCAAGGCGCTAAGATAGGCGACGACACCAGGCAGTCAGCCACAGTTTTTCACCGACAATGATTTCGACTGTTCCCGGCAAAGCCCCAACAAAACGTACGTTGTTAAAATTATGAAGGATGGGGAACAATCTGCCGCTGTCAAGCCCTACATTATCAGTTTCATCCGAGAAGCCTGCCAGCTGTTTAAGAAAACTAACCCGGATTCCAAATAAAGACTGACCAAGTGTTAGTCGCTGCCACCAAAATGGGTTGTTAAGCTGAACACCGACCAAACCGTGCGAGCATCCGTTTTCTGCGCACATTTTGATATGTGCTTATCTGCCCTCAACAGCGTGCGGGAGGAAACAATAACAGCTGAGGATATTGTCGCTTTGTGCCTTTTTTCTGACTCAATGCCCAATTGTATACGGGGTAAATTCAAGAAATGCCCTAGCATTTATCGACTCCTCTCACAAGAATTGCTGTGGGTTCCAGATGTGATTACATTTTTCACGTGGGAGAACGGCAATTCGGTCGATAAGACTACAGACTCGAACTCGTTTTTGAAAAAGGGGAAAAAATGGGTCACAAAATTTTCTACTCATAACTTCTTCCATAGATTTCATCGGGAAGCTGTTCGGATTGAGAAGAGCAAGGTTACCACTAGACATATCGTCATGCATTTTGATTTTGTGGAAAACTAAACTGTGACCCTGCCACATGAAATACAGAGCACAACTGTCAGAAGCTTCAAATCTTCGTGTTAACATGTGTTGCGGCACCCTCACAAGGTCCCAAATGTTTTGTTGTTGTGTGTGCAGACCTGTGCTGTGACACTCCCCACGCGGTATTCGCTCTGAGGTGCATTGCAGACTGGCTGGAGGATTATATTCCAGTTTATGCGCCATTAACGTAAATATCTGACGGTACACCAGCGCATTTCAAGAATAGATTTTAGCTCTGCGAGTTCTAACGAGCACGTCTTCCGGAGGTGAAGTGGGTTTTTTTCTGCCTCAGGACATGGCAAGAACGCCTTTGATAGAGTAGGTGGGCTACGGAACCATCAGGCAACTAACTGTGCACAACCTCCGTTCGTCTGTGGATGAGTCCATACAGACATCAATAGATTTTGTTCACAAGGTGGGAACGTGTGTATAAAAACGTGACTTCCCTGGAATTTAAAAACATTGCAGTGGCTTAGCTCGGCTATGCCAGGATATACGTAGCGTGAGCTATACGCACAAAATGAGAGGCGCTATCAAGCGGCTCCGGTGCAGCTTCAGACTTGGCTACTGCGCTACGGAGGCGGACAGCTGGGCACGCGGCGGCGCCAGTGCGTCTGCCGCGGCTATGACGTCACACTTCTGGAATGTGCAGACCGACAAGGAGCGCGCGGTGGCGGCGGAGCGCGCGGCGGCGGCGTCTCCGGCGCGCCAGCTGTGCGCCGTGTGACGTCACTGCTCCTCGCGCTTGAGCAGCACGGCTCTTTGGGAGCCACGCGAAACTGCTCAACCTCGGCCAGTGTAGCTAACGCTAGAAAAGAGGACGTGAGAATGTTTTGCAAAACCCAAGAAAGCCGAATGGGGATCTATGCCGGCTCAAAAAGGGATCCGCCTCTCACACGTGTGGCGACTTGAAAAATGTGAAGTACGTCTTGAGCGAACTGCATTATGGGCGTTTTTAGTGCCTACATAGTGTTTCACAATGTTTAACTTTGTTAACTATCTCGAAAAATGGCAGCCTTTTTGTAAAAGCTTCTGCATGAACACACGGGAGTTTTGTGCACAATGATCAACGTCTATGTATATGTATATATTAGTAAGGTGGCTAACTTAGTAGTTAAATCAATTGTTCTTTGTGATGTGATACCAGCGAGTATTTTTCATTTCGTCAGCTGAACTGTGTCTTCTATATGTAAGCTTATAAGCAAAATCATATTGTCTCGCGCGCGGCCGCGGCATAACGGTTATCATGCTTGCCTTCCACGCGGAGAGCCAAGGTTCGATTCCCGGGAGCGGCGTGCATTTTTATTTATTCTTTCTACTTGTCATTCTCGCAGGTTCGAGAACTCTCTCGTTTCACCGAGTTACGAATGTTCTACGCCACGAACGTTCCATGCGGAATGTTCCAGAAACCCACGCCGGTACAAAAGGCGCTCCGCGTAGCGAGCCAGGACCAGTCTCTCTCCAGCGCTCGATCCTACAGTTTCGCCGACATCGACGCCCGCGACGCTCTGCTGTTTTCTTCTGTTCCCCTTTTTGTTTTGGGCACAAGTTCGCCCCACTAAACGTTTAGTTTCTTCAGTTATCACCGCCTCATCACTTGCCATTCGTGACAATATGATATACATAGTTCAAACAGTTCAGGTTTATGCTAAGAAATGTCCGTGGGTTCATAAGTGGAAAACATAATTTTTATTATCTCAAAAGATAGGTACTGAGCGGCTTCATGAGCGGTTCTTCTGTGTTCATTTTGAAATTGCACTTTCGTGTGTCACGCTGTGCGCCAGCAATTTCTAAGTTAAGAACTCTGGCTCGTCCCACACTAGACTGCAGTTTGCATTACTGTTAGCTTGAATGATTTATTTTGCCCTTCTTAACGTGCCTCAAATGTTTCTGGAGTTGTCATGAGCATATATAACAGCAAACCCATCATGATAAACTGGCTTCTAGAACCATGTGGTATTAATGAGGCCGCCTGTAGCATTGCTGTAAAGCAAGCATAGTTGAACCAAGGACTGAGTGACGGGCTTAATATTGGCTTATATAACTAGTTGTCACCAAAACACAACAAAAACATTACACCCAAGACTTATACACACTCTTTCTAGACTTTATAGTCAATGAACTAAAAATGTTACAACAAAAGGCTTTTTTGAGAAAATTGATCTCGAAGTTTGCATACTTTCAATTTTTTTGCACATTTAGGGCGAAATAAAATTTGTCCAATAACTTCGATCAACAAAAAAAATATAAACCTCGATAGCTTATATAAATATCTACGTATCTGTTTATGTCTCATAACATAGTTTCTTACCGTTCGTTTGATATAGGTATCCCAATGTTAGTCGAAATTGCTCAGGGTGGCATGTTTGTAATTTTATGTAAAAATAAACAAAAATGGTAAAATACAAAACTTTTCTCATAAAAACAGCCTGCATTGCATGCGTATAGTGTCAAACGTATTATGACTAACTTAGAACTTCATTGTTTGCAAAGACCGTCTAAACGTCAACAAAAAGCGAATCGCGATTTGCACGCATTCCAACCAGCAGCGTTTCATATTTGTTTGTCTCGAACTACAATTTCTAACTTTTTTGAAAGACAATTTTGTTTATCAAAGGAATTGGGACTTCACATATATTTTTTAAAGATAATTCAGAAGACCCACCCGGCAAGGCTGGTCGAATTTAAATGAAACCACCCTAAAGGAACCGAAATGGCGATTGCCTTGGCAACTAAAAGAGATCAGCCAAGCATCTTACGAGCTTTGGTCGTATCTGTTAGTATCTGAGTCCAGCTAGCAGGCAGGGAAAGCAATGGCGCCACTTTCCTAGAATCCAGTGACTTTAGTCTGGATCAGATGGCAAAGGTTAAGAAAAACAAAACATTCTTTTAGGGCTTCCAAAACTAACCAAAGATATAAAATATTGCGTCACGATCTCCCCGTCCCGACTTTCTGCAATGCTACAACCTCTATATTTTGAATTAATAGGAAACGATACAAAATAATATCGTTAAAATTTTATTTGAGAGTTATTATTGTCAGAGTGAGTCACCTAAGCTAAAAATTATAGAAAAATAAAAAAAACACGGATGTTATTAACAATGTTTGTTCTTAATAACATCGATACGAAAGTGAGCTTAGAAAGATAATATATTTGACAGAAATCTGTCTGGTTTGGGGAAACAACAAGAAACAAAGAAAACTGAAACCAAAAGATATGAAACAATCAGTTTTCAACGAGCTCGACTTGACTCCGTCTTTAGGGGTGACTAAATCGAATGGGACAGCGCGAGCTTCGACCTCTCCTTCCTCTTCTACAAAGTTGATGCTTTGCTACCGTGACGCAGGCCCAGGACGTAAATAGGTGGTAAGGCCCCGATAACTTCTTAATATTCCCCGGTGTTTCTCTTTAATATGCCACGACTCCAAGGACAGATGTTTTTGGGATATGTGACTCCGTGTCTATCACGTACACGTTCGTAAAGATGATCCGATGATCAAATAATGCGTCATTGACACGGCAGCACCGCAGTGACAATGTCACCAAGCGTGTTACTTTTTTGTGTAGATCATCGTTGGATGCTTATCCGCAGCCTTGGACTCAACGCCGACCTTATCTGCGGATGGAAACCCCATTCATCGCCTTGCCGTCGACACATCGCAGGGGCTGCACGTGGCCAGCGTATTCGGCGCATCTCCGATGGGCATGGTGACGTCATCGCTTCTTGAAGCAACAGCGCCACCGATGGGTATAAAAGGGATACCAGCGTCTTCAGACCTCAGTGGACACGGCAACACCAGCGTGACAATGTCACAAGCGTGCCACTTTTAGGGGTGAAGCTCCTATAGGGAGTATTCACTGGCGGCCATATCCGTGTGCGCTGCTGCTAAGCGCGTGCTGACGGCGAGCTTCCGCAGTCCGTTTGGAGCGTGCATTTGGCACCGTCAAGGTTGCCGGTCTTAGCAGGCCATTAATGTGAGCTCGTTCTGAGCATGCGCTTCAAACATCGCCCTCAAATATCTCGTCCAGTGAATACCTCCTATACTTCGTCTCGCCTTAGTACAGACTATTGTTAGGCGCGCGTGCTAAAAGCGCGAGCTAGTCACATTGAATGAAGCCGCGGCGGCTGCACGAGCGCTCTTGCAGCAAGTGCTGTAGTCAAGGCAGTCAAGGCTGCATGGCCGCTCGCGCTAGTATAGCCTTCGCGGTTAGTCCATGCTAGAATAAGACGAAGTATAGGGGCCAGCCATGTCCGTACGTCGGTCCGCCGTCGGGTGCAGGTGCTCCTGCTCGTGGGCTCACGCGCACACGTGCTCACGAGCACGTGCTCCCGTGCTCGTGTAGGGCAAAAAAAACGCATCTCCACGTGGTGAATGATGTTGATTCTGGCCACGGTGTTTGGGGCGAAGCTCTGGTGGTGCTTGTCTGCGTAGACGGTGAGCCGCGGCATGCCGAGCCTTTCGTTCGTTTTCATCCGTCAGAAAGAGAATGTGTGGAATGGAACGTGGTCATATACGCATTTGAGCATTTGACCGCAGCGTGACATGGATGAAAATGAACGAAAGGCTCGGCATGCTGCGGCTCAGCGTCTACGCAGACAAGCACCACCAGAGCTTCGCCCCAATCGACATCATTCACCACGTAGAGATGTGGTTTTTCTGGAACCCTTACGCCCTACCGCCAGGATAGCAACCGCATGCGTGACACTCGAGTTTTTTTGTGCGGGTTGATGCTCAAGAGTTTGGTTTTCATAGTGGTCACCTTTGCTTGTTTGTGTTGCCGTGTCCAAATAATAGTCCTTGGTTGTGTACGTGAGTGTTTTTCAAGAGCAGTGCTTTTACTAAAGTTATCCGGAGATGTTGAGAAAAACCCCGGATCGATTACGCGAGAAATGTTCAATGAAATGATTCAGACTCAAAAAGAAATCTTGTCAAAGATTTCAAAGACACAAACAAAACAGGCATCGTCCGAGGCAACGACGCTCCAAATGCAGAACAGACTACTGAAAATAGAAAAAAAAGCTACAAAGGTTTGATGAAACGAAGACTAGACTTGACAAGCTCGAACACTCTGTCGGCGGTTGCGACGCCGAAATTGAGACACTAGCCAGACAAATTGATGAGTTGGGAAATCGTTCTCAACGAAATGATTCTATTGTTAGAGGTATTAAAAAAGTAAGCAAAGAGACCGAAGAAATACTACTAAAGAAGGTGAATGATGACGTTCTTCATCATATTCTAAATAATAAACTAAACTCTTTGGAACGTATATATAGGCTTGGAAAAAAGGTGTCGGGTAGAGGCTTTCTGATTATGCTCAAGGTGGCAGACTTCCGACATAAGTGGCTATTTCGAAAAATTCCTTCAAGCCCAGGGATACCCCAATCAGCATACGTGAAGATTTCTCTAAAAGGGTTGTTGAGACCCGGAAAAACCTGTGGAATTTTGCGGCAGAAGAGAGAGGAAGGCGTTCCAGAGTGAAACTAGTATTCGATAAGCTGAGGGTGGACAATGGCCCTGGTGCCGGGAACGAAGCCACAAATGAGGAGTTTAAGTGTTATGAGAGGCTTCTCGAGACTCGCAGCGAAACCACCTGGGAGATGCAAATAAGTGACTCAAATGCAAAGAACTTGTGTGCGTCAAGATCATGAACATAATGCCAGAAGTGTTTTGAATCAAGTCGATGTAATTGAAAGCGTAGTCCTGAAACATGAACCTAATAACATCGTAATTAATGAAACCTGACTGCATAAAGTTGTCCTCGACTTTGAAGTAACTCCCCCGAACTACACAATAGTAAGAAAGGATAGAGAAGGAAGAGGCGGTGAAGTTGCTATCATGATTCAAAATAACATTAAATTTTCTGTTCCTGATGAAGTACGTGACGTTCAAGCATTCTGGATTAAAACAAAGCTCAATAATAGTACCGTGTTTATTGGTGGAATATATAGGCCTCCAAATTCGCCGGCTGATCTGATGATAAAGATTCGAAGTTATATGGACTTAAATCTTCGTCACGAGAACAACATATTACTTTTGGGGGATTTCAACTTACCAGGGGTAGATTGATCATCGCTTTCTCCTGGATCAATGGAAGTAGCTAGCTGTGACCAATTAATGGAGCTTGTGATTTGCTACAATCTAACCCAGGTTGTAACTGATCATACAAAGGTGAGTTCAACAAGGTCATCAATTTTTAACCTAATTTTTATACCGACACGCTTGAAATCGATTCTTTCCGGCTGTGAAACTATCGAGGGCCCCTCGGATCATAAAATGGTACTTGGGTCTTTTGAATTGACCCCAAATATCACGCATAGTTATTCATAAAAGGCGGTTCTAAATTTCGGGGCTGGCGATGATGCCAGCGTGCTCGATTTTTTTTAAGAGTCCCATTGGATGACTTTACGTTTCTTTTCTATTCCAATGCCAGTAGTGACACGCCATGGAACTTCTTTACGAATATGACTAAGCAATGCATTGAGCGGTTTATTTCAAAGTGTACTAAAAAGATTCGGTACCAGAATCCTCGGGTTAATAGGAAAATAATGCATGCAAAAAGAAAACTCAAACGGAAGCGAGCCTATTCACATGGTTCGAATATTGAAGATAAATCATGCATTCACCGCATGAGTCAGAAATTAAGATGGCTAGTAAAAGAGTCTAAAGAGAGATTTTACAATTTAACACTTAAAAGATTTCTCTATTCATAGAAAATCCAGACAAGTTTTGGCGGTACGTTCACCTCTCGGTAAAATCGTGTCGCACCAGCGATGGAACCAACGATGAAGAGCGCACGAAACAATTTAACATTTCCCTTTAGTCTGTATTTACTGAAGACGATGGAGACTTGCCGAAATGTGTTGACTATTCAAATATCCCTCCTATCGAAGACATAGAAATTAACGAGGAAGGAGTTTTGAACATTTTACTTAGTATAAACACACAAAAAAAGTGCCTCGGGCCCGACGGAATCCCAAATGAGTTTTTGAAAAGGTAAGAAGTTTGGGTCTCCAAATATTTATCCATGATTTTCCAGTCATTCATCAATAATTGTTTCTTTCCTTGTGCTTGGAAACGCGCGAAAGTGGTTCCTATCCGTAAAGGTGGCAGTGTGTTCGACGTGAGCGCCTATCGGCCCATTTCGCTTGTTAGTACATCTTCGAAGCTGCTTGAACATATTGTATCTGAACATTTAATGGATTATTTTGAAGAATATGAATAGTCATTCCGATCCCAGCAGGGTTTTTGGAAAGGACTTTCCACCACAATCCAACTTATCGAGACTGTACATGACCTCTCATACGATTTATTGTCGCGGTAAAATTGATATAGTATTTTTGGACTTCGCGAGAGCGTTTGACAAAGTGTCGCACTCTAAGCTATTACTAAAAATTATCGCCATTTTTAAAAATACAGTCATCACAGAGTGGTTTCTATTGTACCGTTCTTCTAGGGAACAGTTTGTCGAAGTTAAGGTACACACGTCTAGCCATTCACCGGTATCTTGAGGAATTTCCCAGGGAGGGTTTTGGGCCCTTTCTTGTTTCTAATATTCATAAATTATCTGCATAACGACATTACCGTTCCCATTAGACTATTTTCAGATGCCTGCGTGATATAACATAAAATAGAAACTCCAGATGACCAGTACGAACTAAATTGTAATCTACAAAAATGCAACGCTGATGTGATAATTGGCATATGGTGTTACATCTTGAAAAATCGCTTTGCATGTCAGTATCTAGAAAAAAGTTATTTTAGCATACAGCTATGACATTGACGGCGTCGGGCTTGTAAGAGTAAAAGAGCAAAAGTACGTTGGTTTAGTATTTACACCTTACCTACGTTGGAATACCCAAATTGATAAAGTCTGCCTCAAGGCCAACAATGCGCTATGGTGCCTGATGCGAAACCTCACTAGTGAAATTCCGAAATTAAGAAGCCTGGCTTATACGGCCCTGGTAAGACCGATTGTTGAGTATGCAAAAATCGTGTGGGGTCCACATACTGTAACCAACTGCGATAAACTCGAAAAAATTCGGCGACTTGCTTTCAGGTTCATCTTTAACAAATTCGGCCACGCTTTTTCTCCTACAAAACTATGTGAACTCGCAAGTCTCCGAACTTTGGAATCAAAGGCCATGTACAAAAGGTTGAAATTCCTTTTACAAATTTTACATAACTGTACACAGGTCAACAAATCGGATTACTTCGAAATCAGCAGAACCTAATCACCAAGGCATCGCCACAGCATGTTCATTCGTAATCCATCTGTACGAAATGATTGCTTTAAATTCAGTTTTTTTGCCTAGAACCATCAAAGGGTGGAATACGTTGCCCGATTCTGCTGTTTCGACAACAACCCTTAACACCTTTTAGAAAATATAAATATTATTGTCGAATAAGACAGTCGTGCGAACCCGTAGGTTCACAAATACGGTCCAAGTTTCTGCTTCTTGTGGAATGTTCATACTTGTGCTGCTTTCAGTTTTGTAACTTTTTCTTGAGCGCTTTTAAGTGTATGAAGCGGTCTTATGCAAACCGCTGTCTGGGTCAATTACTCTTTGTATAGTGGTTACTTCCAAATTTTTATTTTTGTATACACACTCCTGTAATAGCCCAATGTGCAGACACTATCAATAAATGAATGAATGAAATAATCTCACAATGTTGGGCGAGAGCGCTATGCTCGATCTCGAGATTGCGCATATCGTTCTGGTGCTGGAAAATACGTTCGTGAAAATATTTAGTTTCGCCGATGTTGGCGGCGGGGCACCCTGCACGCGGTACCACGCCTTTTGCTTTTTTTGGAGGGAAGGGAGACGATCCTTCGGCCTTGGCATGAGCCGTCCTAATGTTGACACTGGCTTGTGCGCCACTTCTTTTCGGAGCACCGCGCTAGTGCCCCGCTGATCCTTTTTACATAGGGGACGCTGATGCGCGCGGTGGGGAGTGCCTTCATACACACGCGCGCTTTTGCTCGAGTGGTGATATCTCAGCCATTTTTTCGCCCAGTCGTTATTTGTTTATGCATTTTGAAGTCCGTGCAATCCGATGCCCCTCAGCTCGAGCGTGTAGCTTTGGCTAATGCATAGACGCCATTTTACCGCCCAAGTCACTCCCCGAGTGCACGAAA
Source organism: Ixodes scapularis (assembly GCF_016920785.2). NCBI lineage: Eukaryota > Metazoa > Arthropoda > Arachnida > Ixodida > Ixodidae > Ixodes > Ixodes scapularis. Next base: position 99,099,120 of record NW_024609882.1, read on the forward strand.
CCGTCACGCGCTGGCACATTCAGGGCAACAATGGATGTCTCACGCTGAGACAGACGGACATATAGGCACACTACGTAGGGGTACAAAGGAAATATATCGAGAAGCTTTACGATGCGACGGGGCTGTGTGTCACCCGGCGATCCTTGGTTATAGCGTGTGCAACACTGTTAAATGCGACGCGTTGAACAAAATTCCTTGTGTAGCCGTTTCTTTGGAGGTCAGCAAATACGGTCTGTCTTCTTTCTTCTATCCTTTTCCGAGTTATCTACAACGGACTATTGGCGGCAAGATGTTTTGGTGGCGCCCTCCTATGGTTACCTCTCGTGACGTCATTACCTTGCGAACCCCATGTTCGATGGTGTTTCTAATGAGCATGGTGGAAGCTTGAAATCATCGCGCTCTGAAAGCAGCACTGCCAACACCGTCAAAATTGAAGTTCTTACATCACTCTTATTTCCGTCGATGAGAAAGCCTTTGCTGAGGTCATAATCAGCATTCGGCCAATCGTGGAAGGCCGATCACAGTGACGCTTTCACTCGCTCACGCGCATTGGGAAAACGCCAGCCCATGTGCTGAATACAGGCCACTTCGTGAAACGTGCCTCGCAAGTAATACTCGGCAATGATGACACGATGGTGTCTTACGGCGTTGTGTCACTCTTTACCAGCCTCCCAGTTTGTTCAGCAGGTGCTGCAGCCAGAGAGGTACTCGAAAAAGATGAAACATTGGGCTCAAGGGCCAGCCGTTGTGGATGAACTATGCCGCCTTCTCGAGTTCTGATTTGGCAGTACGTACTTCAGTTTAAAATATGAGCTTTTCAACAAGTCAGCGGACGGCGATGGCCGTTCTATTTCTGTCACGACGGCAAACCTCACAATGAAAGCAGTTGAACATTGGGCGCTAAGTAATTCTCCATCAGGCCAGAAGAATTCGTGTGCTATGTGGATGACACTTTTGCACCGTGAAGATATCAGAGGTAAACCATTTCTTGGCACGCCTAAACTCAATAGGACCAGCCATCCAGTTCACTATAAAATACGAGAGAGATGGAGTTGCGCCGTTCCTCGGTGCTCTGGTGAAAAGGCTAGAAGACAAGCTGAGATTAATGGTGTACAGGAAACCAATATACACTGGAAGCTACCTTGATTTTGACTCGAACAACGCTTTGAGTCATAAGGTGTCAGTGGTCTCTATCTCTATCTAGAGCAGTGACCATCTGCTAGTCGGAAAAAGATAAGAGGAAGGAGAAACCGACCATCCTTGCTGACCTCCAAAGAAACGACTACACAAGTAGACTTTTTTAAACGCGTCGCCCGTCGACAGTGTTAGACGCGCAAAAACCAGGGATCGCCGGGTGACACAGACCCCGCCCCATCGCGCGCATCAGCGTCCCCCATATCAACAGCGCCAGCGAGGCACTGGCGCGCGCACTTCGTAAAGAAGGGAGTCAATTGGCGCACAAGCCAGTCCCACTACTTAGGACGGCTCACGCCAAGGCCGAAGGATCGTTTCCCAAGAGAAAAAGCGCAAGGCGTTGTAAGTAAGATACCGTGTGCAGAGTGCCCCGCCGCCTAGATCGGCGAAACTCAATCTTTTCCCGAACGCACGTGCCAGCACGAGAACGATGTGCGCATTTTTTTTATTATTGTATTTCAGTCCTGTTAAAGGGACCATGAAGGCAATTTAATTTCTTTTTTTTTAAATAAGGTGTTTTCGGAAGCATTGGGGTCCTGGCATGCCACAAAATTTTTTTTAGAACGTTGTGACTCTTATTTCTGTACCTGCAAATAAATTTGCGAAACCGAAACAAACATTCAGATTTCTTCCCTTTTTCGCCTCTGGAAAGAGAAGTGACGTCAGGGAGCACTGTCGGCATCGGTAGGATTTAGTGCACACTCAGTGTGGTTCCCGTGGTTCGCTCTAGTGCACGGCGGTCTGTGAAGAAAACCTGAAAGAAATGGACGACAACGCCGCGCTCGCCAACGAGTTTGAGCTCCCGTTCAGCGACCTCACGCCGACTGAACGGGAGATTCTGTGGTGTGGGCTCCTTGCGCAAGGAAAGTGAGGGAGTAGCGTCTTTCCTCAGACGCGGGAGCTTCATGTTTTTACCCAGACTCCGGCTGACGTGAAGGTGCTGCTCAAAGTCTTTTGGTCGGAAATGCAACGAACAAATACTGACACCGCTGTCCACAGCTCTACGCAAGACGACGGCGCGCCACCAAATGCTGCGCATTGCTGCATCGGTCGGCAGTTTATGCAAACTAACATCGCCCGATCGACCGCACGTCTTTAGCCGACCTTTCGCGCAACCTACTACTACACATAAACGCCGCATGATTGGTGAGACACCAGTTCGCAAAGCGAACACGAGACGACGCACGAAACCAGAACCAAAAGTCCGCCGCCCCCGGCGCTCGTACCTTTTTCTTTTTTTTTTTTTTGTCCATGGTTGCTCGATGCTTGTTACGCGCCCGAGGTAGCAGTGCGGGATGCGTTCAACCAGTGACAAACGGAGGGATCGCTTCAGATTATGCTTTTTTATTCACGGTATGAAACCTATTAATTCCCAACTACAACTTCAAAAGATTATCCAACGTTCAAATAAACTTTTTTCATCACATCTCACCACCGAAATCGAAACCAAGAGCTCGTCTATCGTTTGAACCAATCGCCAGACGAGGAGCCCGTTGTCGTCACGCTTCGACGGCGCACTTTAGTTCACCTTTCTGCCGCCGCCTCGGTGGGGTCTCAGGCATCGTTCCCGGCGCTATCATTACCGCGCCTGTTTGCTCGATTGGTGCGGCACCCAAACTTCCGTTCGGGCTAGAACTTAGTCAACGGTATCTAAGACGTGCCTAACATACATTTCAATCGTCGAATAAAACTTCGAAACTGCCGTCATGGTCCCTTTAAGACAATACATTTTGTCTGCAGTACCAAGGCAAAAGACCAGAAGGTCTGACGAGGCCTTGGTACGGCTACATAAATGAAATATTAAAAAGACAATGACACTCGTCGACAGCAGAGCACACTAAAACAAGAAGCGCTCTTAAAAATGTAATGAATAACAAAATATACATATCAATTACATTTAGATAGTACACATTTTTGATACTATAAAACTATACTATAATATCATAACACAAAAAACTACAAAAAACTACAAAAAAACAACAACAACAACAGAGATAGCAAAGAGGATAAAACCAGATATTTCAGATCAGTTTGCAACATTTGTGGGCAAGAGAGTTTCTTTCACTATGATTTTGTATCTGTTTAGCGATATATTTGGCGTAATAAGTGTATGAAGACAACTGTGAGTATTAAGGAAGTTTGGGATTTGAAATGAGAGCGTTTGTCTACCCATGTTTGTCCTGATTTTGGGGAGGATATGCTTGTCATTTGGAGTGTTGTAATGGTGGTCGGGTCTAGCGCATGCAGATGGATAGCTAGGTTGTTGAAGTCTATGGACATGGAATATGTAGAGTGCAAGTTTATAAATGTAGAGATGTTCAAAGCTCAAAATTTTATACTTCTCAAAAAACGGAGCTGTATGTGCATCATAGGCAGAATTATGCATTAGACGAACAGCTTTTTTTGTAATAAACGCAGATTTGTGATATTTGTTTTTGTCGTCTGACCCCAGACAAGAAAGCAGTAGTATACCTTGGTATATATCAGCGCATAATACAGTCGGTACTTCAGCCATTCCGGTAAAAGATGCTTTCCAGATGAAATGAGGCCTATTGATTTTGAGACTTCGTTTCGTATTTTATTTACATGGTGCGTCCAATTGAGGTGTTCGTTAAACCATACTCCAATAAACTTACGATTATCGACACGCTCAATTCCAGCTCTTTCGAATTGCAGTTCAATATGTGTATTGTGGGAGCGATTTATTCAGGAAAAAATTACATATTTTGTCTTTTCTGTATTTAAAGATAAACCGTTAGCCACCAGCCAGGATTAAATTTCAATTAAATATTTGTTTATTGTGGTCTCTAGTTCCCTAAGATTGGCCCCAGAAAAAAAAAATGCATTTGTATCATCGGTATACAGTATTAAATCTTCGGTAAATGGTATATTACGTATGTCATTTAGACGAGAAACAGTAAAGGTTTCAGTATCGAGCCTTGCGGTACGCCATATTTTATTAACCCTAGAGGCGATTTTATGTTATTATAAACAGTATACTGTGTGCGAGATGTAAGGTAACTTGTAATAAACTTTTTAAGGTAACTAGTAATAGGCTATGTCGATCGCGAGCGTAGCGCCGTCTCCGAACATTGTGAGGTACTCGATTATCGGATCGACTTCGCGAACGCGCACGTGATAGACACGGAGTCACGTATTTGAAAACATCTGTTCTTACAGTAGCGGCATATTCAGAACAGACCGGGGAACATTAACAGGTCTCACGGGGCCTCACCATCTATTTACGTCCAGGACCTGCGTCACGACAACAAAACATCAACTCGGTAGAGGAGGAAGAAGAGGTCAAGGCTCTCGCCTGTCCCATTCTATTCAATCGCCCCCTAAAGAAGGAGTCAAGTCGACCCTGAAATGTTGGAAACTGATTGTTTCTGAGCTTTCGGTTTGAGTTCTTTTGTTTATTATTTTCTGAGAGCGAGCTTGTTAGGGCAGTGTGTCAAAACAAAAAGTGAGTTCGGACAGCGTAATTCTCTACTCCGGCGCATTGTTGATCTGCGACTTGCGCTTTGGTTTCATCAACGCAACCACGAACAAGCCAAGTTCGCACTTTTTCGCGCCCCGCTCCTTTTCTGTTTTATTGAGGTTTCCTGAACTTCCGTAGTTTTGTTTACTGCTCTAACTCTATGCCAATCTGGCCACCCCAGCCCTAGACCACTCTATCACGTGACCCGTGCATACTATTGGCTTACTGATCATATGCTTTTAATATTTTCCCACTGTAACTTAGTGATTTTTATAGTTTTGTACTCAGATTTGTATAGTGTTTAATATGTACGCTGTATTATAGCCGGTATATGTGAATTCATGCGTGTAGTCTACTTTTGTTGACCCTATAGTTTGTGTAAGCTGTTCCCTCTTTTTGTCTGTTATTTAACTTAACCACCAATTTAAGTACCATCTTCGATCCTATGTAACCACCGTACGACAGTTCCAAATGAAACTGATGGTATTCATGAATAAATAACAAGTTAAATATTTAAATGTTGGAATATTTGACCCATTTGCAGCGACGAGGTGGCTCTCGGGCTGTGGGCGTCGTTCCTCAGCTGATGTGGGTGCCAGTAGAGACAGAGCTGCTCCGGTGTTGCCGGGTTTGCGTCGGCGGGAAATGCAATAAGTTATAAAAGGAGAGAAAACAGGTTGCGAGGCTTACGCAGGCGCAAACCCGGCGATGCGCAAACGCTGATTATGGTTTTAATATTCGCGCTTTCGCATCAGCAGTCTTGCGCCTGCTTTGCGAGAGTTCACCGAGCACACCCCTGCGCTTCCCAGGTGTTTCTAGTCTCACTAAAATTTACTGCTTTAGCGTTTCTTTCTATCACACTAAGCCTGTTTCTGATTGCATATGTTTGTTTATAATAATTAATAACTTTGTTAATTTAGGGTAATTGTTTAGCTAACCCGTATGGTCCTTGAAATCCCTGATGTCCGGCTGTATGTTCCCGGAAGGGTTATTTTTCTCAAGCACAATATTTTTACGGATGTTTTATATTTTTCGCAAAAAATACCGAGCACATTTTAACGTTGCGATTTGTGCAGCGGCACCATCCGACTTCCACAGATAGAACCGGCTGCCACTGGGGCGAAAGCCGTCTATAACTTGGGTTTTAAGATGATTATTGATGAATCAGAAACTTGGAGAGTCGGATGCATTCTCCAATGTCTACAGTGATGACATCGTAATCCACTCGAGGACTGCAGGAGAGCACATTGACTACCTTCCAAAGTTTTTTCGAGCTTTGAACTAAGCACACTCAAACATTTATGCACAAAAGCGCGTTCTGCGACTAGGAGGGTAATTTTTCTCGGTCGTATATTTGATAATATTGATTATTTTGCTAAATTCAGTACGTTAGCGAATAAGGCGACAGAATTTTTTTTAAAGACGAAACGTATATTTACTTTTAAATCAAGCTACGTTTAAACAAATTAAAAATTTGAATACATTTAACACTTGTGTTACAAGCATCATAAAGCCAAAGGCAATTTTATTTCAATGCCTAGAATCACAGATTAGATTGGCCCACGATTTGCTTTTGGTCATCTGGAGCAGAGTGAGTTGATAACATCAAGACATTAGAGGCTGTTGTTTTGGACAAGATGGCTCGGATTGTTCAAGTAACCCACATGAATACGTCCATGCAGCCCTCAAACAAGGTCCCAATATGAGGTATACTCACCCGCCAGAATATTTAGGAGCGTGGTCTTCCCAGCACCGTTGTGCCCGAGGATGACGGTGAGCTGCGTCTCGTAGATGTCCACGTTCATCAAGCCGATGGCCTTTCCACGACCCTGGTCCTGTCATGGCGTGCCCAGTGATGGGACATTTATTCCTCCAAGAAATGCCAATCTGTCTTTTTCTCGTCACCATAAAGCCAAACAAACACGTGTTTGTTTGGTCTTGGTAAGACCACAGAAAAATGATTACATCGCAGGAAATGAGACTCATTTGAAAGATACACCATCTGCAGTCATGATGAGTGACACATAGCTAACTTCGAGGTGAAAACGCCTCTACGCGGCTTTGGCGTTTTTCCAAACGCACTCCGCAGACTGTAGCTACTGATACTCCGTGTTCTCTGTGGGACTGCGGAGAACGAGAATTCCACGGAAAGAAGCAGCCAAAACAAAACATTTTCTATGATGCAGTAAGAATGGGATGCGTCGAACTTCCATCGCATAACAATATAAACAAAGATATCGTGTTTTTAATTCTGCGCTCTTCTGAAGGGACACACACGATTTTAATAATTAGGCAATGAACTACAAGTAAATTAAGATCTCGACAATCTTCTTAGATAAAAAAGGTTAAACTTTGATTTTAGAGATTTTTATACAGAGCATGTGAGACATCCGCCGAGTAGGAAAGCAGACACTTAAGACATATTCGCACCTACAGAGCAGCGATAACTGAGCGCTATAGACGCAGCGCTCAAGCGCTTCGCCGCCTAGAATTTTTCTTTTACCTGTTTACACACATAATGCAGCACTAATTGAGCACTGGGTCAGATATGACTGCTCTATCGCATCACTGCGCTGCATGGGTGAACTGACCTTTATTTATATGGCCCAATTCTGGCGTGTAAAGGTGAAAGTTCAACAATTCTTTTCTGGCCGCTGACATCAAATTCTGGTCTCAGCAGTCTGACAGCCGTCAAAAGCCCTTTGCAGACATAAGGTGATGAGCCAAAATAAATATGGCTAAGGTCGGTGACGGGACAAAGATCGCGGAATATCTCTTTTGAGTGTCCTGCCTCTAGCACGCGCTTGTTGCCATCCGTCGTGGTTTCGCTGCGGGCGCATGCTTGAAGCTCACAAGACGCCAAATAGTAAGCGAGATGGGGAGGCTCACGCTAGAACCAGGGCAACCGGAATACCTCTCTGCCGTTCTTAAAGATTGGTTCCTAGGAAAATAACACTATCGCCTTCCTTGCTTGCTAGCCAGACACAAACAGATACTAAAACAAAGTTGACCGAAATGTCGAAAAACGATTGGCTTATCGGTCTCAGTAGCCATGGCAAACGCGATTCCGGTTCATTAAAAGTTTTGAAGCTTCAAAAGGGTCGTTTTGAACCAGTCACGCCAAGATCGCTATGGAGCATCATTGTACTAAAAGCATTCCTATATATTATGAGCTTTTTTGGCACTGTGCTTGCAGTCAACTTATCAATCATGGTTTTCTGAACAGATCTTTTACAATCATATTGTCGTTCTTGCGCACTTTAAGGCAAAAATTTTTATATGTAATGTTTCCAAGCACCGACACCGCATGTAATGGCGTTGTGAAGATGTGCACTTGTTTCGCCGGTGTGTTATTAAAAACAAATTTCAGTATTCAAGAAGTGTCTTTATAAAGCAATCTGTCACCGGGAATTTGGATCCGCTCACCAACAATAGAGAGGTCAAGGACAAACTTTTGATTTATGAACCAAAATGGCGACCATACGAGGAGCTTGGCCCCACTTTCTCAGGATCCAGTGGCTTTAGTGTACACTGCACTGCTTTTTTACGTTTAACTACGTCAGGTATAACTCATAGAATCATTCGTGTCTCGAATTTCGTGAGCTGAGTTATCTGTATGAACTGGTAGCCACGCTTATTATGAAGCACAAATGTCCCGCTGACCTTTTTCATAACCCGACGAAAAGGTCTATTCACACAGGCGCGTTTGTTTACATCAGGGGTAGGCAGCCTTTTGCAGGTGTGGGCAAAGTCGTCACGAAGCCGACACGGAAGGGGCAGGACAGAAAGTCCCGAAGTGTGTGTGTGTGTGTGGGGGGGGGGGGGGGCGGCAAAAAGGAAGTGAAGACTTTAACAATCCCCGATGAAGGGGAACAAAGGACACACGCGAACCTCAACAAAACTAGGTGACTGGTGTGCGCGACTAGAAAAATACGCCTGGTCCTGGTATCCAACCAGGGACCTCTCCATTTCCAGTGGAGCGCTATGCCAACAGAGCTAGTTGAAAATCAAAGGACGAGGAAAAGCGCACAGACTATTGGGGGTCACGCGGGGCTTGGGAACCTGCAATGTCCGTTTCATAAACGGCCATTCGAACCAGGACACGTCTCGGGTCCCCTTCTTCACATTAAATTTGTGCTGAAATCCCTCGAGAGGCAATGGACTGTCTACGCAGGACCCGCGGCGTTATCCGCTCCACCGCCACCAGGTCGATTTCCATACAGGGCGATCTTATTCAGAGCCTGGACACAACAGAGCTTGACTTGAGGCTCCCGCCGGACTATCTCATTCAGAATTCACAGGCAGACAAGCATAGCCGACCTAGACCGGTATATCCTCACCTCGAGAACCGAAGACGACTTGAAAACTAGATCGAACTAGCAGAGGACTACCGTTCGGGGTATCAGCCACGGCAACACCCGACTTCGGTGTTGCCGTGCACTGGCACTGACCAACGTATCAGTTCACCATCGAGTCCTTTCGAGTCTGCTCTGCGGCTCCGCCAAGCACGACGTTCAGAGCTGCCAGGTTGCACTATCGACCCAAAAAAAAAAAACGATCAAGGCTTACACGGGCTGGCTGCTGCTTTAGGTGCGCCATACGCAACCACATCGCCCGTGCCTGCCGCACAGCAAGGAACTTAACTTGTACCACGTGCGGAGGGCACCACCTGACCCTTCTATGCGACGTTTCGCGACCCCTTAAGCTGCGCAAGGCATCAGCCAATATGGGAGAGACTCTACTCCAAAATCTGCGGCAGTTATTAGTGCCTCAACTACGCGGCAAAGCAAGGACCTTGAGCTCTGCTTCGAACGGGCCAAGTGTGGGCTTCTTCGCTCTATCAAAAAGTCCTTCTTTGAATGTTGCTGGAGAGTGGCAGTCAAAGAACTTGCGTGCGTCGCGATGTCTAAAAAAATTGAACTGCCCAGCTCTTGGGAGCGAAGGGCACACCATATTCGAGTTTGTAACGCTCGACGATCTACACGCTATCACTGTTGACGAGTTACCATCGAAGTACGTTGTCGAACCACCGGCCCCACGAATCAACTTGGAATCATTGGAGGTGCCAGAAATCTGCAGTCACCAGTCATCCGATCGACGAAGAGCTGCAAGATTAACTCCACTCTGAATGCAGGCTGAGCGCCGATATAGCAACGGAAAGTGTGCCATGCCCAAATGAAATAGGTGCCCTAATTTAGTATGACGCCCTAGTGGAAGATTGCCCCATGCAGAATTAGCCGCCTCAGCTTGAGCTTAATGGTAGTTCTAAACGTCTTCGGCTCAATGATACAAGGAACTAATGCCTATCACTCTGGCAACCCACAAAGTACAGTCACAACCCTTTCTCTGTCATATGAATTCTCCAACAACGGGAACGAGAATTTCTATCCCTCACAAATGTGGCGCCCAGATACCATGGGTATCACCGATTCAGCCGACGCTCAACCAATTAATCCCCCAGCACTTTGACGATTTGAAAGAAGCGTAAAAAGAGCGATCAGCGGGTACGAAGTGCTTCTCATTATAAGTACCGCAGGCCTAAGACCAGATTGCAATAACCGCTGCATCGCAGAAACCCGACAGTTCTCACAACTTTGACAGTTTAAGGAAGAAGAAGCACTGCTGGAGCAATACGACAAAACTACCCGAGGCTCTTTTGATGACCACCATGCAGAGAGGGTGCAGCCATCAGCCCAATGAGCAGGATACTCATACGACCTACCCCATCATGCTGCAATAACCCGAGATGTTATTACCACGAAAATCCCCGTAGCATTTGACGCTTCTTCTCAAACTCCCAACAAACCATCGCTGAACAACGTTTTAGAAAAAGGTCCAACGCTGGATGCTAACCTACTCCAACTTCCCCTCAGCTTCCGATGCTCCAAGGCGCATGCGTGGCCGACATTCGGAAGGCGTACCTACAGATTCGGGTTCGTCAAGATGATCGCGATGCACTTCGCTTCCTGTGGATCGATAAACTTCCTAATGACCAGATGCTCCAAAGTTTGTTGAATGGCGGATGTCAAGAGTACCGCTTGGAGTCGCTTCATGACAATTTCTGCTTGCCGCCGCTCTTCGTCATCATTTCAAACCCTTGAAGAGCAGGTACCCCGGAACAATCGCCCAGACCAAGGTTGCCTTCTATGTCGATGACTTAATTGTTCAAGCATTTACAGAACACGGCGTGTTGCGCCTCTACCATTAGACTACGGCGATCCTCGCAGATGCTAGCACGGAAATAACGAAATGGGGGTAGAATCTAAGCGCGCTTGAACAGCAGTTTCTTGAAGTCGGCTCCGCTTACGACAGTGAAGCTGACATGACCAGCACGATGAAGGTTTTTGGTGGTTACTTGGAACCGCACGACCGACGAGATCATTTTGAGCTCGCAAAACGTCACTGCGTATCTCACATCACAACAACCAACAAAACGCTTCCTTTGCAAGTGTGTTTCCGACCTTTTGATCTTCTAGGCTATCTGGCTGCTCTCACACTTTCGGGCAAAAACCCTGTGTCAATCGCTTTGTATGAACAAGCGCCCTTGAGACAAAGTCCTACCACAAGAAACGCAGGCTTAATGAAACCAATGTTGCATGGAAATATCTGTATTTTAGTCATTTCGCATAGCCCGGCATATAAACTCCTCGTCTCCTAGCGCAATTGAACTTCACGTCTTTGTCGATGCAAGCTCACAAGCTATGGCACTCTCATCTACGTCCGTACTATCAGCACAAGCGGTGCAATTTCAAAGCGTTTGTTGATCAGCAAGAGTCGAGTGGCCCCCCAAACAATTAAATTGTCACGGCTCGAGTGGCTTGCCTGCCTTCTAAGAGCGCGCCTCATCTATAATGTATTAAAACTCTTAGCTTGTGTTTCATTGAATGAAGGGGGATTCTTCAAAATGGCAGCCATCTGGCAAAAACCGACTCGACGAGATTAACCGTCTGGCAGACCCTACTCGGTGGAGACATTGCTCAAGCAGTCATAACCCGGTACAGCATACCCGCTTCTGCGCATACCCGCTTCTGCATACCCGCTTCTGCATAGCATACCCGCTTCTGCGCTCAAAAACGAAGCACGATGGTGGACCGGACTTTCTTGGCTATAACAACACAACAAAAAAGAAACACGCCTAGCCTTAAAAAGTATGTCAGAGTCCCCTCGAACAACCTATAGACGCTTTGCACACGCGCCAGAATACAGCCGCCATTGCTGACCTTCTCTTGTTTTACCGAGATACCGAGCCACTGAAATTGGTGTGGACGAGCCTCCACAAAGGCCAATGCTGGGGAGAAAGACAGAATAAAATCTAAGATGGCAATAACTTTGCTTGCTATGGTAATAATGAAGTGTAGTAAACGTAATAAGGGGAAACAAAAACTGAAGGTCAGTTATGGCGGCGCCCATGCACAGCTGCTGCAAAGCGTCTATAAATGAAAAAGCGCAGATGTCCACGGCAACCCCTGTTACAACAACAAACTTACCCAAGGTTCATCGGCTTCACCATTATGAATCCCTAACTCGGGTTTTAAATATCGGTGCATTAATTTAGCACTGGGTCTGCTCTCAGCCAGCGGGCGCGCATACCATGTTGCGCATATGCGTGACTGGAGGAGGGGAGGGGGGGGGGGGGGGGGGGTCGGCCAGGTCGGCGGGGAACTTCCGCGGTCTTTCGCAGGTCACGTGTTAGGGACAGGCGCATCCGCTACGTGGGCGCTGCGAGCGGGCTTTCCCCGTTCGCGCGCCTGGCTTTGTCTCCGAGTCAGTTCAATTTGTTCTTCGCTCTCGCCGGGCGGTCGGTCAGCGCTCGACCGGCTGCGACGTTCGCGCTGCGGGCGCACGGATACTGACGCGTCCATCGTTGCCCTGGATGGACACCCACTGACCTCGGCTTTGAATCTTTATTTAGTGTGAAGCTGCCGACCCATTGCACTTTGGCTCGGCATCTGGATGCGCTTGGCGCTGGTGTGCTTGGTGACAATACTTGGACAACTCATATACCGCTTGCCCGCCGGAACTTCCCGATGCATTTCAACACTGGATACTGTGCTTGTGCATGCTGTGTGTGTGTTCCGTGCACTGTGTTTAATGACGACGCGACGACGCCTGGACGACCAAGTGCGCCGCCATAATTACCGCTGCGCTCACCACTGGACTCTACAAAAGTCTTTCGTGCGATGCCGTTAGCCGTTACAAGCGAGAGATCGTCGCGATTTCCGACCCAGTCCGCCTGAGTCTAAAATCGCGACGATCTCTCGGTTGTAACGGCTAAGGGCATAACACGAAATTCTTTTGTAGAGTCCAGTGGTGAGCGCAGCGGGAATTCCAGTGGTTTAAATGGCCTGGGTTTAAAATTAGGGCTGGAAATGCGCGGTTCCAGGCTGGATACAAACTGGTGCCTCAATTTTGGGTCTAGGCGGAACCGGCATTTTTCATTCCGGCATGCATCTGATATTTTCGTACGGGTACCCTCATGAGGGTCCGCATGGTTACCCTCACGATGGTTAGCCTCACGAGAGTCATGAGGGTTACCCCCTGAGGTCACGTGACCCCCTGAAGTCACGTGACCCCCTGAGGTCACGTGACCTCAGGGAGTCACCTATCCCTCAGTACCCTTCCATCCTCCTCCTCCAAAGCGGCGCTCTAATCCGGTGTTACAGGGAGTTGTAAACGGCTTTCATTTTTTTTTTAAATTACATATAGTAAATATTGACACAAAAATTTTTATACATGCAAACCTTTCTTAGGGCCGGTTGCACCAACGTCGCTTAACGCAAAGCGGAGCTTAGCCGGGAACTTAAGCTTAGTTTCGGTTTCGTTCGGTTGCACCAAACTCGCTTATCGCTAAACCTAGCACTAAACTACGCTTAACTTAAGCGCTCAACATTGGGCGCTTTGCTTCTGGCTTTTTTTCATCATGGATTAAAAACATGGCGGCTGGTTTGTCACGGTCGACGCGGTGGACGAAATTGGTTGTGCTAAGTGTTTTAGGCTACATCAGCGTGAAAGTCTCGACAAAATGACTTTCGATTGTGACAAGGATGCAAAATATTGTCGCGTGAAGTGTTTATCGACCCCTGTTTTCAAGTTGGCTTTCCACTTTCAGGGCGTGTTAGCCCTAACCGAGAAACGTATGGAGCTGTGGGGCTCACGTATGTATTCCCGTTGGTTCTTCTGTCCACGAGCTTATTCGTATGTACTTACTAATTTTCGCATAGCTGTAACGTATTGTTATTTACCACCTTGTTTATTTACACTTGCTGCGCGTATCCTTCAATCTGATCAGCGCGTCGAATAGTGGCAGTACATGATCTCGGCGATCAGCTGATTGTCGACACCTCTGCCGTTTGCATTAGATTGCGGCGCTTTTAAGTAATAATACAGCGAAAATTCAATTTCTTTCGTTTTCTGAGTTTTGAGACAATCTTCAGTGAATTTTCCTTATCTCGCGAGTAGAATCTTGGCTTCAGAAAACTGTATCGTTCCATAACTGTAACTTTTTTGGTGATCGCATTTTTTTATATATACTTTGCTTTATATCTTTCATTCGTTTCCCGAGAACGAGATGCTGTTGTTTCCGAGTTGTGCTCTGTGATGGTGTTTTCCCTTTACCTTTGTCGTTTGTTGTCATTGTGACGATGGTTGAGACTATATACCGGAACACGTTTTCAATAAAATTCAGTTGAAAGTTGCGCCTTGTTGTGTCCTCCGTAACTTTTTTGGTGATCGCGATTTTTTAGGAATATTTTGCTTTATATCTTTCATTCGTGGCGACGACAAATCGTAACGACTACTATGTTAGATTCGTTCATTGCTGTATCGGGGCAGGCTGGGGCAGGTGATGCGAAGAGACGACCGTTCTTATCGGCACGATGTGATGTACTAGTGGGAGTTTTTTCCTTTTTTTTTTTTTTTTTCTGAACTCGACAGTGTGAAACTGAAGTCCGTTTGAGGCTGCAGCGGATGTTCAACGACGGTACAGTGCAGTTCTGTCGCCTTGCTGATAGCAACGAGTACCGTCGATGCAACGGTCTCGTGACCTGACCTTCGACGACTTCTATTCGACGATTTCCGGGCATTTTCGCAGCTGCCGTGGCGAGTTCGTCACTGTTTTGAACTTCGTCGGTCTCAGGCTTGACTTGGTTTTAGTAGTCATCTTACCTGCCTACTTATATCCATGATGTTTTGTCTTCAGCGGTGTAGCGAGTAGAGTGTCCTTCCCGCGTTCGGTGAGATTTGGGGCCCCCGATGGCTCCTTCACCTCAAAATGTGAGCACGAAAACTACTACCACTGTCAAAATATCCTGTTATCAACCGATATTGAACACAATCACAGATGTAAAGAGCATTCGTGTTTATTTGAAGCTTTGACTTCTGTTATTGAAAGTTAAACAAAAAAATGATTGAATTTGGAGACCTTTAATTTGTTACTCACCGAAGAAATACAGCGAAAAGCAGACGCCGACGACGACTACTACGGTAGTTTTTTTTTTTTTTTTACATCACGTGATTCTTCTCCGCCAATCGTATTCGTCGCTCTGAGCATTCCCTAGTTTGCTCTGTTTGTCCCTAGATTCCCTACGCAAATCCAGCGCTTAGCTAGGGGCGCGTCTGTAAAGCCGGCTTAACGTTGGTGCAACCGGAATTTAAACCCGTGCTTACCTAAGCTCGGTTTAGGGCGCTAAGCCGGCTTAGGAAAGCGCCGCTTTGGGTTAAGATAAGCGACGTTGGTGCAACCGGCCCTTAGTCGATTAATTTGAATTATTGTTGACAAGTGAGACCACATAAAAGTTCTAGCTAACAAGTGAGACCACATAAAAGTTCTAGCTAAGGTGTGAATTACTCCGTGTTACAATTCACCGAAATAACTTTGAATTCACTCAATTAACTTAGTGGTTGCTTTTCATCTTTCTTCAATATATGAGTCATACGCGGTTGCTCTTTATCTTTCCTCGATATATTAGTCATACAAGTGAGTTTATATCAGCATTAATGACATCTTCGATTACTTTGAGTAACATCACATGCCTGACTGTATATTGTTATCATTCACATACTCCCCTCTTAATCTTTATTACTTTGAGTTTTTTATACAACCGAGTGAATTTTTTCTCAGATCAGTTACCATTATGATCATTATTTTGATTACTTCGACATACTTTTGGCCCAATGGAGTTTCATTCGGCCTAATTGACATTGGTCACTCTTGTGATTACTTTGCGCAAATATTACACTAGCAGTCTAATTATGTGCTCGGCTCATATTATAGTTACTGTTTTGATTACTCCGAGTTACCTTTGACATAATGAACGGTAATTCGTCCGAATCGGCATTGCAATTTGACCAGTTTATTTGTTATGAGCTTAATTGACGTTATAAATACTATTTTAATTACTTCGTGTTACAATTAACTAAATGAACTGTATATAGCCTAATCGACATGTTGCCAACACTGGCTACTTTGAGTCATATCACCAACTTGTCTATATGAACTAAATGCACATGATTATTACTATTTTAACTAACTTCGAGGCAGTCTTGACCTTATTAAATTTATTTTGAATCAAATTGACATTTTTTTTAATACTTGTATTACTTTGGTCTCATATTAATTTAATTATCTATTATAAGCGTAATTAATATTTTGATTACCGTTTTTGTTACGTTTCGCTCGTTGCAAGGAGATATAGCGATTTCGTACAGTTCCCCAATAAACCGTCGAAGGCGCCAAGCGAGCTCCCGTTTGGGCGGCTGAGTCAAGCCAGCCAGCCGGCCGCATAGCTATACTTCGTCTCAGCTTCGGTCCGAGCGCGGCCGATGTTATGAGCCGAAGGGCCAATCAAACAGCGAAAGAGGCACAACGTCATGGCGTGCTCTCTGCAGTTGATAGGACCAGCGTGCTCTCTGTGCGTGCTCCTTCGCCGGCTAGTCCTATCAAGCGCAGAGCGCGCGCCATGACGTTGCGCTCTTTATGCTGTTTGATTGGCCCTTTTGCTCGTAACATCTGCCGCGCTCGGACGGAAGCTGAAACGAAGTATAGGCAAGCCGATCCTCGAGAAAAAAAGTGAAAGCCGTTTACAAATCCCTGTAACGCCGAATTGGAGCGCAGCTCTTGAAGAGGAGTGAAGGGTACTGAGGGGAGGGTAGACCCCTCCCCCTTCTCCTCCTCCTCCCCTCATTCTTTAATATGCTCCGGGGGGGGGGGGGGTCACGTGACCTCGGGGGGGGAGGAGTCACGTGACTTCGGGGAGGGGATCACGTGACCTCGGGGAGGCGTGACCTGGGGGTCACCTCAAGGTCACGTTACCCCCCGTGGCCTTGGGGGTCACGTGACCTGGAGGGGTCACGTGACCTGAGAGGGGTCACGTGACCTCAGAGGGGTCACGTGACCTCAGAGGGGTCACGTGGGGGTCACCTTGGGGTCACGTGATCTTGAGATGACCTTGGAAGGGGTCACGTGACCTCGGGGGTCACGTGACCTTGGGGAGGAGACCACGTGACCTCGGGGGTCACGTGACCTCAGAGGGGTCACGTGACCTTCAAAGGGTCACGTGGGGTCATCTTGGGGTCATGTGACCTTGAGATGACCTTGGAAGGGGTCACGTGACCCCTCGAGGTCACGTGACCTTGGGGGTCACGTGACCTTGAGATGACCTTGGGAGGGGTCACGTGACCTTGGGGGTCACGTGACCTTGGGATGACCTTGGTTACGCCGACGCCGACGGCGACGCCGCTCAAGCTGGGAACGGGCCCCTAAGAGCTGCGCTCTAAAACCGGCTCTCAACTCGGGAGCTGATTGGCCGGCACCGCGCCGTACGCTTCCGGATACGCCTCGCCGAAATACGCCGAAGCATCGAGATCTGTCTCGGTCGGCTCGCCGAACGCGCTCATATTTAAGGCCGACTCCGAGAGGTCGAGGAAGCGCTCGTCCCGACGCCGGCTCTACTTTGGGATTCCGTCCCCCGAAGCGCCCGTAAATACGTCTCAAACAAGTGGTTCAGCCTCTAGGCGCTTGTTTCCGCGTTTCCCGGCGTCGCCGTAACCGCCCCGCTAAATTTAGCTGGAAATTGTATTGGTCTTGAGGTCACGTGTCGTCAATTTTCCCGCTAAATCTAGCGGAGAAACTGAGCTTGCTCATGGGTGACGTGACATCAAGTCTTGTGACGTCATTTTCCCAGCTAAATTTAGCGAGAAAACTAAATTGATGTCGAGGTCACATGACCTAAATTTCCCCGCTAAATTTAGCGGGGAAACTTTCCGCTACGTCTAGCGGGTTAAGGAGGAGGAGGGGAGGGTATGGAGGGGCATACCCTCCCCTTCGTACACACTCCCCTCTTCCTCATCAAGAGCTGCGCTCTAATTTCGCATTACAGAGAATCGTAAACCTCTCATTTTTTGCCCTCAATTTACCTGGCGGCGTCCGCTCAATTAGTTTACGAATGGTGATGAAAATTACCCGACACTGTGGTGAAATATGTGAAACTTGGTAGAATGAACAAAGACAGGAAAAGGATCGCCTCGTTGGCCGAGAGACTGAGGGGATATTTCGTGGCCACGACTACTTTTTTAGAGCGCAGCTCTGAGGCACCCGTCGGCGTAACCGTGCGTTGCATTATGGAACGCCTCCCGTATTGACGTCACGCGTGGCGTCGCGTGCAACGTCACGAAGGTAAGATTTTCCCGTTATATTTGGCAGGAAAGCTTTCGCTAAATTTTGTGAGAAAATCTTCCGTTTAGTATGGAGGAAAATTTTTCTGCTAAATTAGGTGAGAAAATGTTTCCCTTAAATTTAGCGTTTCTTTCTTCTTTTCTTCTGCTAATTAGGTGAGAAATGTTTCTTTTTTTTGCCAGTTTTTTTACGTTCCTCTTTTGTACTGTGGCATATTTTTTTTATTAATTGTATTTTATTTGGTGTAACTTTGGATAATATTTACATAAGAATATTGTAGACTGACACCGATCTGTGACTATTGTCACCATTGATTTGGGAGCCCCGATTCAGTTCTTATATATTTCTGAACCATTATAATTTCAACTCAATGTAAATAATTTACAATAGTAGGGAAGAAAAAAAGACGGCGTCCTGCCATTGTGCCCTACATGCATCGCTTGTCACATTATCTCAAAAGGGTAGCCTCAAAGTACGAGGTTCAGGTAGCACTCTCGGCACCCGTCAAACTCAAAGGACTTTGCACAAAAATAAGCAACAAAACTGAAGAAAATGTTGGATGCAAGGTAAGTCATCGACACAAGTATGTGGACTGCTTGAGTGGAGTCGTCTACGAAATACCCTTTCCATGTGGAAAAGCCTATCTGGGGCAGTCGGGCCGCTGCATCAATGCCAGATTGAGAGAGCATGACCTCGCGCTCAAGGCTTCACCAGTGGAACATCTAGCGGTCCACGTTCGAAATTGTCAATGCTCCGCATTGTTCAAAAGCACTAAAAAAGAAGTAGGGAAATCTACGAAACGCACATGAGTATGAAACACGGAGGTGTATGCGTCAGTGCTCCGTCAGTGGCCCCATCAGAGAAAGAACGGTGACACCATGATCTGTGTCCCTGACGTCTAAATCCGGCTGCGTGTTGGATGTTTCAGGCGACAGAATGCAAAGAACTGTTGACATGGTCACCCGGAAAAGTGTTCGCCATTCAAATCATGAACAAAGGTTTCCCTGGTGTCCTGGAGGTCGCTGTTGTTTTGGACAGCGCGGCCAACCATCGAAATTAGACCTTAAAGGACACATGCAAAAGAAAAAAACATTTTTTTTAAACAGCTTAGATGGAAAAAGGATGTCATAAAACAATATTACAACGAAGAAAAAACATTTAGAGCTATAGACTTTTTCTGTGTACTCTCGTCTCCAGCCACCTAATAGGCGTATCCGGTATGGGCGACGAAAAAATAATCCAACGTTTCAACCTGCAAATAGTAAAAAAAAAAAGGGGAGGCAAAACGAGAATGGGTGACGGTTACGCTTATATCCTAAATGCCTTCTATTGGCGTGGCGACGGCAAAACAATGTTTTCGCCCATACTGGAAGTGATGTCAATTCAAGATGGCGGCGCACTTGCAGAAAAGGTCTATATTTACGGCGATATTGGCCTCGAGGTCGACCTAGAGGTGGCGCTACGGTCGCGCCATCATCATCATCATCAAAGCGGGGATAGGAGAACGGCCGCCCCATAGGCTCTCCACGTTCACGCGCGAGACGGCGTAGATTCTTGCGTGTATTTTGTCGCATACTATCGGTGGGAAAACAATTCTAGCGGAAAAGGATGCGGTACTGTTGGTGCTTCAGTGAAGATCGAATTGTGTTGCCAGCGTGCGGCCTAAATTTATATAATCGCTTCTGTGGGTGCCTCGTCTGCTCTAGGCAGACGTTGGAAAGCATGGGTCACCGCGACTGATGCCTGACTCCGGCTGAACTAGAATATTTATGTTAAATATTTTTTTCTTTTAAAATAGATGTATCGGTATATCAACGCGGGAATTAAAAAAAAAAACAATAAATTCCAACCCAGATAACATAATACTGGTACTGTGGGCTGTGAAATCGCAACTTCTGTGTTTTTTTTTTTTAACTTCTAGCGTTTGCAGTAATATAAATATTTAGAATAAAGATAAGTTAGCGCTGTATTGGAAATTACCATGCTATTGAGTTCCTCTGCCCTTTTACTGTGCCATACACTCCGTGCGGGAACTATAGGGGGCGCTTTAAAAAACGCGCGCAGCGCCGCTAGCGGAGGAGCTGGCGTTCGACTGTGAGGCGCGTCCAGCAGCCTGCGGCGCCTTTTCGCATGCCAAGCTGTGGCGGCGGAAGCGCGCACGGACGAAACTTTTGCTTTTTGAGCCGATAAGTTGAGGGTGACGTTGCATGAGTGCTGGGGCAGAAGGGCATTTAGCTGTACTCCACTTCTTATATATTGAGTTTGAGTCGTAATTAGGGGTAATTTCTCTAGTTGCGGCCGAAAAAGGAGTTGGAGTAATTTTCCGAAAAGCAAGACGGCCGCCACCTTAATTGCTCTGAGTGGGAAATTTATTTCGCTCGTCGCTGTAAATTTAGGACTGCTGGAACGATGATATTTGGAGGCGAGTGAGAGGTTCACGAAGTTTGTGCACGAAGTGTGCCAAGCTTCATTAAGACAGTTGGTGTGAAAGTTATGTTTCTAACGAATAAAGAAATAAAGTTGTACGGGGGTATCCAATATTGGACCCAAAAGGTTGTGTTATAGCGGGCTGTGCAAAGTGCAGATTTGGGCACACAGGTGCTTGGACTTGACAGTAACATGACACAGCACTTATTATACAAAAAAAAAAAGGTGGCATAGGGAAACCAGGTGAAAATTTGGTTTGGGCGGCGTAACTCAATGGGAACCGGGTTTGATCATGAAAAGGCTGTCAAGAGAATACCACTGGTCGGGGGAGGTGGAGACTTTAGAGGTACGAAGGGACTAGTGGACTGTACTTCCAATTGAAACAACTTTACGAAAGGTGGTTCCAAAGCCGAGAAAAGAAAGTTGTCGGCCAACACACGGTTTGGCCGCCAAGGGCTTTTGCGGTCAGCTGTTGTGTAATAACCTGTTGTGCGAGGTGCTGATTTTCGGCACACAGGTACTTTGACATGACCGTCACTTGGCACAACACTTATTATAACAAAAAGAGTTGGCATAGCGAAACCAGGTGGAAATTTAGTTTGGGCGGCGTAACGAAATGGGAACTGGCTTTGACCGTCAAAGGCTGTCAGATAATACCACTCATCGTGAGAGGTGCACACTTTACAGGTAGGAAGGGACCAGTGGAGAAAAAAGAAGCCGAGAAAAAAAATTTTGTCTACAGAACTCGGGGTGTCAGCGTTTCCACATCCAAAAGGAGGCTGGTCAAGAAAGAAAGCACACCACATAAACTTCCATACTCAAACGTCGATTCTCCAGTGATTCCGAGTTTCATTGCTGTTTTTTTTAGATTTATATTTGTCACTTTTTTTACCTTTCGAATCTTTCTTCATGAAGTACAGATTGCGTGCCATACTTGTCCGGAAATATCATCGACCCGTACGATGGGGACGAAACTTCTTTGGAAGGCATTCCTCCAACGAAATTGGCACTGCATACCTGCGAGTGTGGGTTTGTCCCATCGGCGCTGACACATGTAGGCGTTACTGGTACGAAAACAAACGCAGAGCGCAAAGCGGCAGTGTAGAATATGTCAGCCGTGCCGACACAGTGGCAGACATGATCGGGAGACCAAATTTCTCACGTCGTACGGCACGGCTCCATCGTTGTCGCTGTCCTACAAAACATCGGCGAGGTGAAACTCTGTGAAACTTTGTCTCCACGAGATACGACGCAAAACTATTGAAGCACTTAATGACGTAGCACAGGCAGCACTTCATGCTATGAACCCAGCGCAACCGCACCACTCCGACTTCAATGCGTACCAACGTACGCGGCGTGGTTTCGGTTTCGTTTTCTCGGGGTTCTCGCTGCCTACCTTCGGTACCGGCCGCGCGGCGGCGCGCCAGTCACGTCGCACGGAGGGTTGGTACGTTTTTTGGGGTCTGAACAAATCTTCTGCGTTGCGATGAGGAGAGTGTTATCGTCTAGTTATGATCTGCAAACTGCACGGTTGGCAGGCAAGTGAAACAAACTGTTCTAATATATCTGCCATGACTATAATAAACGAGTGTAACCGAGCAACGCTGCAATGTTCCTGTTATTAAATGCTTTTCTCGGGAGTGTAGGTTTAATTTTATTGGTGAGGGCCGCGAATGTCAAAAGGCTAATACCATAAATTTCTGGCTTAATAATCTTGTATTCAAACACAGTAGGCTCTGCAACCCCAACAAAACGACGCGCACCACGACACAGACAGCATCGGCCGCAGTGATACTGTTTTACTGATGAGGGCTAGCGACCTTCACGAAACTTTCCGATTTCCCTCCGCCTTCACCTAACGTATATCGGGACTGGGCAGTTCATCGATTAACTTTCAGATTATTAAAGTAATGCTTTAATTGCATTTTTTTTTCGGTTAACTGGAGTCTTGTGCTAGAGAAAGTCAACACGGAGTAAAAAATATCTGCTTTAATAATTCTTACGTCTTTATTTCTTTTGTGACACAGGCTCGGCACGGTTAACCACTTCAGCGTGCTTGTCATTTCACCGAGGGTGATTATATTGTTTAAATAACAACTTAAAAAATACTTCATTTTAAAAGGCTTCCTGTGTTGATATGTATGTAGGACTCACAACGTGAAGTTTAGAATGGGAATGCAATATGCCATTTACGACATAGTAAAACCAGTAAAAAATTGTATAGTTTTAACGTCTTTCACGCAATATGACCGGCGAAATATCAACACACGCATTTATTGATTGATTAGTCTATTAAAGGATAGAGATCAGTCGGGTTAATTTTCTAATCAAACCACAGACCCACTCAAGATTCAATGCTTTATGAAAGCCACGGTTTGTGCGAGATAACAAAATGGACAATTGGGCGAGTTGGTACGTGTTCATAGTTACTTACAGCGCGACTGGGACAAGGACAGACAGAGGAGAAAACACAGGACAAGCGCTGAACTAGCAACTGATTCTATGGAAAAGAAAAGACATGGGATGCTGCTTCTGCTCGTGCAGGCATGCCCCTCCGTGGCCCTGGCGCTTCTTCTTTCACTCAATACAAAACCGGCCAAGTTATCCGAGATCCAAGAAGCCGATCTCGCTCTTCGTCAAAGTCACTGTGGGCTGGCTCACACACAAGGATCCGGTTTGCGTTATGTGGTACGTCTCCATCATTTCTCGGGGTAGTTTGTGGTTGTGTCGGAACATCACTGTAGTCTTGTTAAAAAGGGGTTGGCATCCGCAATCCCGGCGATGCGTCGCGAGATGCGTGTGAGCACTTCCTTTCATAGAACTGTGGTGTTCTTGTAGTCTTATGTTGAGGCAACGCCCAGTCTGTCCTATGTAGGCACGCCCGCAGGAAAACGGAATCTTGTAGACCACGCCTTCTATGCTTGCGACAAACTGCATTTCGTGTTTGATGCTGCAGCCGCTGTGAGACTTAGGACCGTTATTTCTCGCGCGTTTGTTGACTGCGGAGCACACAGAGCTGAGCTTGTGGCGGTCGGAAAAAACAACATTCACGTTGTATCTTGAGGCGACTTTCTTGAGTCCGTGGGAAAGGCGGTGGATGTACGGTATGACTGAGGTTTTCTTTTTCTCTTTCTGCTCGAGGTCACGTTGCTCGATCGCGGGATCTGTTTTAAGGTGTTTCCCGATTTTTCCGCAAGCTGAAGAAATGACCGAATTAGGATATCCCGAATCCTTGAGCCGTTGAATTTGGAACATGAAGCTGGAATTCAAATTGTGGATGCATGTGCTTGTTAGAGCAGTCCTCAGACAGGAAAATGCGATGCCTTCTTTGACGAGTTTGGAGTGGGCTGATTGAAAGTTAAGAAGAGCCTTCGCTGTTCTGGGACTGTAACACCAGCAAACATGATCGTCCCCCACTTCGATGCGGAGATCCAGGAACTGAATGAGGTTCTGTTTTGGGGCTTCATAGGTGAAAGAAGTCCTAGCCCTTTTTCCGTGAAGATCTTCAGCACATCATCAAGCTTCTGATGGAAATTAGCCCTCTCCACGAACACCAAACAATCGTCTACGTACTTAAACACTTTTTTGGTGTTTTTCTCCAAGCAGGGTTCTTGATCCCGATCGATCTTGCCTAGGAAGATGTTACTGAGCACAGGAGCTACCCTAGACCCTGTGCATACAGCGGACTTCTGTATGTACACCTTGTCCTGCCATCCGATGAGTGTGGACTTTAAATAAACGGACAGGAGTTCGAGAAAGTCTTCTACCGTAATCCCGCATCGCGTCCTGAAGGCGCTTTCGTCGTTGTGTTCTGTGATGCACTCCTTGACACTAACCATGAGGTCGTCGTGTGGCATGGAATAATATAAATTCTTCAACGTCGATGCTGAACGCGCTGCACCCGTGTGGGTTTCTGACATTTAGAAAGTCAAGAACCGCCTTAAAATTGGGGACGAACATTGGGTCTACAATACGTAGGGAGTCGAGGTGCCTTTGCAAAAAGCCCGAAATTGCGTATAACCAAGAATTCCGCTCGGACACTATGGTGCGAAAGGTGACTCCTGGCTTATGGGTTTTTGCCGCGAAAAATACGTCTAACGTGAGGTTTCTTCCTTTCTTTGCTCCTGCAGCAACACTGGTCAGGTTCAGTTGGTGAAGAAATTTGATGGTGCATTCCTTTACCCTGGCGGGACGTTCGGAGACCGCTCTAAAGTTTTTTAGTACGGCTGTTGTCGCTTTTTCGGAGAATGACAAAGCACCCTTCTTTGTCGGACAACATTATGTTCATGCTGTTGGACGCGAGAAAGTCAATCACGGGCTCGAGGCCTTTGGTTCTTCGGCACCCTCCTTCGGATCTCCACAGGACGTCCACACAATCAGCACCGCACCTTGGTCTGTCCTCTTCCGGTATTGCTCGTGAGATAAATCTCGACAAGACCAACTTGTCTACTCTTCTGAGCATGGGCTCGAGGCAGAACTTAGGTCCTTTTTTCAAAATCTGTAGGTGAGTGTCTGGGACTTGAAGATCCCCGAGGATGACAACGTTACCTTCTTTAGCCTTAGTCCTCTTCTTGGGAGGCAGTGTAAGGCGCACCTGGGTCCAAAGGAACTCAGTAACCTGGGCAGTGGTCCTTGACCATTCTTGGAAAAGGCGGGATGCTTGAGGATGAGTAAGCCCCCGGAAACAAGCGATACGGAAGCAGTCCTTAAAAAAGCGGACCTGCTGCCACCACTCCGAACACAAGATGCGACACAGCCTGCTGGAGTGCCTCAAACCGGATCCTTGTGTGTGAGCCAGCCCACAGTGACTTTGATGAAGAGCGAGACCGGCTTTTTGGATCTCGGATAACTTGGCCGTTTTCGCATTGAGTGAAAGAAGAAGCGCCAGGGCCACGGAGGGGCATGCTTGCACGAGCAGCAGCAGCATCCCATGTCTTTTCTTTTCAATAGAATCAGTTGCTAGTTCAGCGCTTGTCCTGTGTTTTCTCCTCTGTCTGTCCTTGTTCCAGTCGCGCTGTATGTAAAGATAACAAAAATACGTGGGATTTTTTTATGGAAGCTTCCGACTTAATAATAATCGCTTTGCTGATTTTCTACGTATGGGAAACAATACAACACAACCTTTAGTAAGAAGAAACGGTAACAAAAACATAAAACATTTAATAAGGAATGTCATGCTCAACCTGAAACGGGCTTGCGCCGTCGAGATCCATGCTTCTGAGCGTGCACTTGTAGCAGACGACGCACGGCGGTATCCCCGCTTTCGCGCGTTCCCGATTTCGGCCGCACGGAGGCGACACGGTTCGATCTCGAGGCGAATACGAATTCGTAGTAGGCGCCCGCAGGTGCCGCGGAAAAGTGGCCCTTATTTATCACGTGACTGGCCCTTATTTATCACTTGGTGCTCGCCCCCTTTCGGAAGCTTCGTATGGCGTCTAAAAGTAGCGTATTCATCTTTGTTCGAAGTATAAAAGAAAACTAAGATTAATAGGTAACTTTTAGACCCCAAAGGAAACTCCTGAAAAAGCGCAAGCAGACGTGATGGACCTGTGCGCCGGTCAGACGACGGCGGCGGCGCTCCGAAGCAGGCGGCGCCGACGGCGGCGTGGAGAAACGCGTTAAAACGGCGTTCGCACTAGGGGTGTCGCGAACCACCCTAGTATGGTGGACCCTAGGTTTGATTTCGAAAGGTTTCAATATTTGCGAAGCGAACTGAGGTTCGATTTCGAAAAATTTTGATATTTTTGTACCAACCGAGGTTCGAAATCGAAAAATTCGGAACTTTCGATCACAGTAGAGTTTCGAAATCGAAAAGTTCGAAACTTTCGCGGTTTCTAAAATTTAGGGTTCAAATATTTCGAATATATTTTTACTTGAGGTTCGATAAATTCGAAGATTTCAAACTTTGCTAACTTGAAATTCGAGATATTCGAAAAATCTGAATTTCTTGGGGTCTGAAGTTCGAAAAGTTCGAAGATTTCAAAATTCTTTGGAAATAAAATTCGAAAACTTCGAACGCGACGAATTTTTATAGCCATGAAGTCCGAAAAATCGAAGATTTAGAATTTATTTCTGCATGAAGTTCGAACAGTTCGAAAGTTTCCACTCTCTTTTAACGCTGAATTCGGAAAAAAAAAACGAGAAAACTTCGAAGATTTTGAATTTTTTTAAGTTCAAGTTTTCAAAGGTCGAAGTCCGGTTTTCAAGTTCTTCCACAGTTTCAGTTTCAAATAACGTTTTCACGACTCACTGGTTTTCACGAAATCAAGCTTAGAAAAGTTAGGGTGGTGATATCTAGTCTCTGCGAAGTTGGTTAGGCAATTGAATGAGACGACAAGTGTCCCGAATGTGCTGGAATATTTGCCAGTGCAGAGTGACGTGTGCCCATAGATCAGTAATTGTGACCGCCAGCCCGGGGGGGGGGGGGGGGGGGGATGGGGGGTTTTAACGTGTATCACGCAGTAATGATCACACGAACAGACTGTTTTATGATACTCACACAGTTCGAAATGGCCAGTGGCGGACAGGAGGTTGACGCTCAGAAAAACCTTGAAGCGACCTGGCAAACTACCTCCCCACCCCTTCCACGCTGGCAGTGATCCGATCAAACGCCGCCCGAGTGATGCTGGCATATAGTAAGTTAAGTTTGTAATTGTCCTGTAGCTTTATTTTCTGGGACGGAGGAATCGCCTCGCAAAAAGCCGACA
The DNA here is from genome assembly GCF_016920785.2 of Ixodes scapularis. Taxonomy (NCBI): domain Eukaryota; kingdom Metazoa; phylum Arthropoda; class Arachnida; order Ixodida; family Ixodidae; genus Ixodes; species Ixodes scapularis. The sequence continues at coordinate 99,126,601 of NW_024609882.1, forward strand.
CAACTCGAGGTCGAGGGGCGTTCTACCATACCAGCAGCGTCGGAAGAGGAAAAACGGGGGAGGGAAGAAGGGAGGGGGGGGGGAGGCTTCAGCCCCCCTTCATTCTTCCACATATTTCGGACTGTCAAAGAAAACAATACGGGGAAAGAGGGTGTGGTCGAGCTTATGTTAATCTGAGATAATGTACGCATATGTATAGCTACTGTCGCTCTTCACTGCATAAAAGATCGCATAGATGGTCATTGTTAGAAACTCGTTGTCAGAAGGCACTACCCGTCACATGCTTAGTGGTTCGGAAGTTCAAAGCTATGTCTTTACGACCTAAATAACTGTGCTATTGGTAAAAAAATAATAAATAAATAAACATAACAATAAATGCAAAAATAAAAAGCTGGAGAAAAAAAAAAAAGACTATCAAGAACCCGCCGGAGGAGTTGTATTCGTGCATATTCAGGAGTTCAGAACTTCGAAAGAACTTTCTCCTACCAAAATGTGTGAAGGCTAAAAGAAACACATCCCAGGAACGTGAAGCGAAAAAAAAAAAAGATTTCTTTTAAAGACGTGCTGAACTTGAACTATATTAGAAATCTTCTGCCATGAGTTAATTTATTCCTTAACGTGAAAAAACAATAAATACATTATTTTGTATCCTGCAGATGGCAATGATATGTACTGTTTGTGGTGTTAATTTAAATGCGATAGCTCAGAAAATTTAGACAAAAGAAATAGCAAGTTTAGGGCATAATTGCATGTAGATACATGCTTGGACATTTTTTCGAAACTCACCTTGAATAACAATAATCATGTCTTAAGACGACACTTACCTAGGCCATACATAGATCATTTTAAAAAAGTATAACATGTTTACCACAAATAGCTTCGGCTACATCGCGCTCCAAATCTGGCACAAACGATAATTGTCAAAAACCCGTCGTCCTTCCTCGCTCCTTCGGGAATTTATTTCTTTACAACTAAGCATGCCAGAACATTGAAAAAACGACATTGTCTTTCGTAAAGAACGCAACACCGCATGTAAAAGTTCGAGAAAAAAAATTACGAATGTACCTCATACTTGAATTCAGATGAAACCGTCCGCCGGTCTTTCGAAGTTCGACGAACGTTGAACTTTTACCCTGAAAGTTCGAAGTTCGTCGACCTCCTGATTTTTCAGGATTCGAAAGTTCAAAACTTTTCGAATTCTCTCGATAAATAAGTTCGAAAATTCGAAAATTATCGAATTCCTGAGTATAGGAAATTCGAAAGTTCGAACATCTTCGGCTTTTTAGTGCAAGAATTTTGAAAATTCGAAAATCATCGATTTTTTGGTCAGTCAAGTTCGGAAGTTCGACAATTATCGAATTTTGCAGTGTGGTAAGTTCGAAAGTTCGAAAAGCATTGAATTTTGTTAGCGTAATAAGTTCGACGGGTCGAAAAGCGTCAAACTTCTTAGCTTAACAAGTTCAAGAATTCGACTTCCGTCGAATTTTACGATATAGAGAAATCAAAAATTCGAAATTTTTCGAACCTTCCGAACCGCTTGATTCGATCATCGAAACTTAGAATCGAAAAAAGTTCGCGGCATCCCTAGTTGGCACAACTCTCAGCGTGCGGCGGCAGCGTGACTAGGCGGCTCCGGGGACGCAGCGCGGCGGCGCGCGGGCGCACCGCGTGACCACCGGCAGCTCCCGCGGGCGCCAACTACAAATTCGTAAAGCGCCGTAAATATACTTCTAAAAATATTTTTTCTTCGTTTAAAATCGTTTTATGACATCCTTTTTCCATCCGAGCTGTCTAAAAAGAAATGTTTTTTTTTTCCTTTGCACGTGCCCTTTAACCCCTTTCCTTTCGCGTTCTTTTTTTCTCTTCTCTTACTTTTTTGTTATTTCTCGTTCTCTTCCGCACCCTCTTTCACTGACAATTTCTCAGATTTTTATTTCTGTCTTTCATTTTTTTCTATTCATAATGTCAGTACTTCTACTCTGTCTTGTCTTTCTGCTAATTTTACCAAGATCCTTTGGGAGCAAAGTAATTGTAATAAAATTACATTTTGGAATTATATTATGCATGTATGGTGTACCATGCCTCGCAAGGAAAAGGATCTGACTGAGAGGACATCGCTGAACAGAAGCGGCGACCCACGGAGGCTCAGCGTGTTCGTCGTGCCATCGTGCCAATGACACTTGGCTAGGGACAGAAAAACAAGCTGGATTCGTAGTGCTACCACCGACGGCGAGGCTAATCTCCATTTAATCGGAGGAATTGTTGGGAGACCATGTTCCGTCCCCCTCATGAGATGGGAGGAAAACTGGACGGCGTCCATATCCGAGAGCGAAGCAGCGCAGAAAAGCAAGCCCGTGTTTTGAGAATAAAATTTGCGCCGTAGGTCGCACAGATGTGGACAAGGGGCTCGGACAGCTTACCTTGTATATTCCCTCCGCGACGATGATGGTCTCCCGGTTCTCCGGTCGGGGCTCGAAGCGTTCGGGCTCCCTGACGTACGGCTGAACCGGAAAGTAGCGTTCAGCGTAGCTGCACTTCCAGTAACTTGGCTGCAACCAGCGCAGAAAAACAAAGGAAAAGCGAAACGTTTAAATGTTTGAAGCAAGTGAGCACATTTTTTACCGAAACAATACAACGAAATGTGTGGATTCTTCTTCCTTTAGGCAACGTAATCAGCTGGACGGCAGTAACTTTTTTTTTTCTAAATCTGGCAAATCAGTTTCGATTTCTACAATCCTTAAGCACATTTTTCTATTTATATTTATGCAATACACTATTCAACGCCTCAGCTATAACAATGTCCAAATCTCAACAAAAATAGAAATATATCTGGTGAAATAGCAAAATCAAAACAAATGGATTATTGTCAGCAGCGTCACTGGGATACTTGTCCTATAGACGCTTTACAAACGCGCCAAATTACATCCGCCATTGCTGCCCTTCTCTTGTTTTACCGAGACACCAAGCCATCAAAGACGGGCGTTGACGAGTCTGCAGAAAGGCCAATGATGGGTGGAACGACACGGTAGAATCGAAAATGGCAATGACCTGGCCTGCTATGTTAATGACGAAGTGAAGCGAATGGAATAACAGGAAACAAAAACTGAAGGCCGGTTATGGCGGCGCCCATGCACAGCTGCTGTAAAGCGTCTAGATTTACAGGAACCACAAAAATGACCCTATAAGTGTAAGTATAGGAGCACAACTAAAAGCTACAATCTTTGAGCGACCCAAGCGTTTAGAGTTCAGAGGTCGACTGTAATATCTGTATCGTGTGCTCTTTTCCTTTTTTTTTTTTTTTTTTTTTTTTACTATTTTCAGTTTTGGTGGAGGATTTGAGGGGAACGATTTGGCGTTTCACATGTCCCTTTTTTTGTTTTATTTTTGAAAGAGGTCACCGTGAGCGACTTTGACTTCATAGGTTCCAAGACGTCGATCGCACAGTTAGCACGGCGCAGCACAGCACGGGGGACTTGAATACCGGCCCTGTGTACCACGATGCAGAAGGCCTGTTCTGCTGTGGGCTGTCGTGGGCAGAAATGTCGACGGGCTGGACGTTTCTTGACCCAATGCTGCTCGGTCCAGGTTCACCTCTCAAACTCTGAGAGCAAAGGGTTGGCAATTCCAGTGACCCCTCCGGCGCTCTCTGACGCTATCCCGGGGCCGTATACAGAGTGTCTTCGGACATCATGAAGAGCCTGACTGAAGCAGCTGTTCGCTCCATTTCATTGTATTCCTCTCAACCAGTTGGTACTCAATTTTCTTATTCCTTTATTTCCTACTTAATTTCCAAAAAAAAAAAAAAAAAAGATTAAAATATGGCACAAAAAAGAAAAACAGAAACAATGGGAGACAAACACACCAGAGAGGTTTTTGAAGCTTTTATAATACTAAGCATGGGCGAGCGATGTGTTAGCTTTCCGCCTGTTTCATTAACAGAGGAAGAAATTGCCTTCTTAAAATCTTTTTTGTGTGGGTAATTTTACGTTTCTCCTTCGGTCACTCGGGCCTGATGTCCGAGCTCGTGCCTGTGGGGCCAACACTCGAGCGGATTCCGCGTTCTGTACCACTTTCCTTTCCTCTTTCGTTAATACACGAGTTGTGAGTGTGCGCTTGCCTGTAGTCTACGTGTTCCCATTCTTTCTCCTTGTCCTTGTGTGCGCAACTGTAACTATGTTACAGACAAAAAAAACGAGTAAATTGCCAAAGAAATGGCGAAATTACTTTTAAGAAGTAATTAAATGGCATTACTAATTACTTTCGTAAAAACTGCGGAAATTCAATTAAATTTCACTACAAATTACCACACTAAAAGTCACGACATTACAATAAAATATCTTCCCAAAATTAATACGATTACTTTGAAATCATTTTTGAATACCTTGAGGCAGTAATTCGAGCTCACGTTATTTACAGTGTACGTACTAGAACTCAAATCTACACCCTAAACGCTTCATGCACCTCAAAGGGAACAATGCTGAACAGTCGTTTCGCTGGCGCACAGGACGGAAGTCTGAAACACGATGAATAGCCTCTTTAGATGTGACTCAAAGACAGTCAACTCACCGGCCTGGCTCTTAGTTTAGCAGTAAAAGTTCTTAGTTCAAGGGTGATACGATCCCGTATTTCTGATTTTGAACAAGTTACAGTCAGTGTCAGTAAGTTCAGACAAGTCACGGGAACTCGTTCTTACCATAAGCCGTAATGCGAAAAGTTTCCCGTCCCGCAGTCTAATCCTTTTTCCCACGAGCAATAGTTGACGCATACTCGCGTATCCTTTCGGGGAGTATTGTTTCAAAACACCCAAAGATCCCCAGTTCTTGCACGTTGTCACACAATGGGCTGCATATTTGTGGGGCAGAAGCGTTGCTGGTTAATGAAAGAGAGCTTCCTAAAATGTGCACTTTCCCAACAAACGGGTGGCGATATCTCCTCGTTTCCTCTTTCCCGACTAAACTCTCCATGGAAGGGAAGAAAGGTATGCCGTGTGCGGCACCAGCTTTCCTCGCTTCCCGTCCTTTCCCTCGAAAAGCATCTTTACCTACCAAGGCCAAAGCTACGCACGAAACGTTCTGGAGCCTTGGCAGCGATTTTGGGATTAACAATTTATTCCTGCCGTTCGTTCACGATGGTCGAAGCTTACGGTCTGAACTTGCTTGACGAAAGAGTATGAAGGCCGGAGGTCTGCCTGTCCTACCTGTACTTCAAGGTGTTAAAATTTGTCTACCTTACTGATGATGTATCCTGGACATTGTGGGCAGCGCGGTGGAAGCTATGCACTCGTTGGTCCAGTCTCGCGTGTACATTTGGCAATGCAGCTAAGCTTTCGTTTCTACCCACGCGCAGAGAAGGGGTCAGGGTATGAAAGGAATCGTGTTGATTGGTTCCGGTGAGCTCGTAGCTCCGACGGCATGCACTCCAAGAAAAGAATGGAGCCCTTCACCCTTTGTCAGATGTAATACAGCCCAAACTTTCAGTTCGACGTCCAGCGCACTGACGTAGAACTGACGGCCCCAACCATAACGAGAACCTTAATAAAGGTCCGATAAAACATTTAAACAGCTAAGGTTTAGCTAAAGTTTAAACTAAAACGCAGAGGGACGTGCAAAGAAACGTTCTAGCGGAACATGCAGAAAAGAACAACTGCGTCAATGACTTCGACAGGAGTTCCGTTCTGGACACCGAAAGGAACTGGAAAACACGACTTCATTTAGAGTCAAGGCATATTCAGCATACAAATAACAGCCTGAACCGGTCGATCAGTACCCTCCCAAGCAGTTATAATCACGGACTTCAAGGAGTCACAAAAAAATCAAGACGATTTTAACCAGAGCGACATAGAGAAGAAGAGGAAGACGAACACCCAGTCAAGTAAGTCAGCCGTGAACAAGCGACCGAGCAAGTCGCGAAACGTTGGGTTATTTAAATACAGTTGGTTAGAGTACCTTCAGATTTTTTTATTAAGAGCTAAAGAGGTATCAAAGACTACAAAATAAAACACAAGTTTTGCGGCAAGGTCAAGAATACCCCGATTTTTTTTTATATATATATATATTTTTTTTGCAGGCAGCCACGGTAAATTAGTTGTTTTATTAAGTAGTGCCACTCAGCTATCAAGCCGCTCATAAAAACTGGTACCGTCGGTTCAAAGTCAGTGAGCTGCCCGTCAAACTGAAGTTTGCGTGGTGTATTATAAGAAGATACCCTTTTTCTATAGAGTCCACTGTCAGCTATAGAATGAACGATGCAGCAGCGTCGTGATGAGTTGGCGTCAGTGTTGCCAGATTGGGCTATATATAGCCAAATTGGGCTACATTTTTTTCTAGTTGGCGTCAAAATTTCGGGGTTGGCTATGTGGCTATTTTTGGGCTATTTCTAAAAATGCGGCGAACTTTTGTCGAACCTCAGGTTCGCCATCGAATGTGAGGTTCGACTAGTTAATTTTCGACCTTCTTATCAGTTTCGAAAAAAAAATTTTCTCTTTCGGGCAGTCGAGAGGAGAGGGAGGAAGGAGAAAGGCTTCAAACTTCTAAAAGCTTCAAGGTTTTCACAATGCGCAGAGATGCAATGCTTGCAGAGTTGAAGCGATCTCCCCACAGCCCATAGCGCACTGAGGCCCGGTAGCTTGTCTTCTACCCGGACCTACCTAGACTTAACTCTCCAAATGCTGCTTCAGTGCCTATTGTGAGAAAGCACCCAAGGTCGTAAAAATGTGAAGTCCGCGCCAGTAATCACCCACCCCAAACGAGAACAACACAATCAGAAATAGCGTGAACTGGAATGGAGGACTCTCACAAAGAAAAAGAGACGGGTGGTATATTGGTAAGGATCTTAAATATATTGGGGTTTCTAGTTTGAAACTCCCAGTGTTCTTACTGTTCTGCTTTATTCTGTTCTTTTACTGTATGATCATATCCCCTCCAGGGCTTCTCAATAAAGCTGTCTTTGTGTATTTTGTATTTCATAAAACCTTTTTTTTTTCCTCCGAAAAACCACTTTTAGAAGCTTTTTGGACCATTGTCTCTTATCTTCCTAAAAAAGCTGTCTCACTTGGGTTTATAATAACTCTAATTGGTTTAGGTTTCATGGGTGAATCATCCACCTACCGCCGCCACCTCTTTCCGTAAGGTCGGACTGCGTTCATCTGGTGGACAAAAGAAATTCAAAGGAAACTATGTAGATATTATTTGAAGCTCGTTTGGTTATATGGTCGGTCTACACTACACAGCACATTCCTATACATCCCGAATGATCCCTTTGGGATGGAGTGAAAGTCTCCTGGCTATATAAGGCTGCCAGCACATCGAGGCCAGATGCAGATCGTTATTTTGTCACAACGTCTGCGTCAGCTATGGGCAAATGGGCGAAGTACTCAAGGTCCTACAAGGAAAAATGGGAGAGAGACCCAGATTTTAAAGGTATGTGTGCCATGATAATCATTCGTGTATTTCATCGTATGTGTCCATTGCTTGCTTTTACCTCATTATTGAGCTTACATTTGGTTGAAATTAGGTTGATGTGTGGTGGAATATTTCTATTATGTGTGCAGATTGGCTGATGCAGTCATCGTCTGGAGACATGGCGTATTGTCGCGTATGCAAGGTCGAGCTACGGTCACCTGAAAGCCCACAAAACCAGGGCAAAATATCAAAGAAACATGCAGCTTGCAGCAGTAGCCATTCGACCTGGACCACTGGATAGCTTCGTTCAGTTGGAGCCCCGTACCCAGAGCCAGCAAGCAAATCGCCAAGTCAAGAAAGTCGAGCTCCGCCTGGCTGCCCATGTTGCCGTCCACAGCTCGATCATGACGGCAGACCATCTGACTCCCTTGCTGAAGGACTGCTTCAAGGACTCTGTGACTGCGGCTGCCCTGTCTATGGGCCGCACGAAATGCACATAGCTCATTACCAAGGTACCAAGGTACCAAGGCGTGCAAGACCTCTTTTCTACTTGACGAGAGCACAGATGTGTCTGCCACTAAGGAACTCGCTGTCGTGTCGAGGCACTATTCTAGGAAAACAAACTCTTTTTGCACGTCATTCTTGGGCCTTGTGCCTATTTACGACTAGACGTTTGGAGGGTTATTTTCGAGTTTAAGTACGTTTGTTTCATCCTGTGACCTCGCTTTAGAAGATTGCGTTGGCATTGGCACTGACGGCGCTAGTGTTATGTGTGGGCGAAACAACAGCCTGTTCACTCGCATGAAGGAAGTTAACAGTGTTAGGTGCGTTTGTCACTCGTTGCGCCTTGCGTGCAACGAAGTGGTTTCTGTTTTGCCCACACAAGTTGATTTTCTTGTACGTGAATGCTTCAACTGGTTCGCGCACTCGCCTAAACGGCAGCAGGAGTATCACGCTGTGTTCGCTGCCATCAATTCTGGTGACAGGCCCAAGAAGTTAGTCGGGCTGTCTGGCACGCGGTGGCTTAGTATTGCAGGCGCCATTCGAACGGTCCTTGACCAATGGGTAGAATTGAAGACTCATTTTGAGTTTGCAAGAACAACAGAGCGCTGCTATACAGCTAAAGTGCTTAGCGACATGTTCAATGATGACCTTAACCTGCTGCTGGAGAAGTTCCTCAGCCCCATCATTGATGAGTTTGACCGCATGAACAAATTGTTTCAGAGCGAGAATCCGGACCCGTCGAAGTTGTGCAGTGACTTGCTGTCGTTTGTGAAGTGTCTGATGTTGCGTGTCGTCTTGCCCAATCATGCGTCGCCCGGATCGAACTGGGAAGCGCACATCATGGATGTTAGAGCCTGTGACATGGGCAGAGTGTTTCGGGATTGTCTAGAAAAGTCCACTCTCTCTGAGGATGTTAAGACTGGGTTGTTAGAGCGATGTAGGCAGTTTCTTGTGGAATGTGTGAAATCAGTTCTAAAGCGATTCCCTTCAAATTTGAGCGTTCTTGAGAACCTCCATCTTCTGCGGGCAGCTCAATGGAGAACCTGCCGTTTCATGATTTTTCTAACGCCTTTTCGAGCTGGTTCGATCAGCCGACGTCAGCTCAGTAGAGTCAGAGTACCGTCTCTTTCAAATGAAACTGAAAGAGCTACAGGAAGAGACAGTTTCTAAGTTCTGGATTCGTGTGTCGAGTGAGACTGATCGCCCTGGAAACCTACTGTTCCCGATGTTGTCCAATGTTGCACTCGCTATGATGACACTGCCTATGTCAAACGCAGCTGATGAACGCGTGTTCAGCCAAGTGACTCTTACGAAGACCGATCTGCGGAATCGGATGGGCATTGACACGCTGGAGAATGTCTCGACGGTGAATGCTGCTGCACTGATTTCGAACCGTGTGAGGCTTTTTTCGAGAAGTTCATTAGTGATGTCATGTGCGCGAAAGAGTGCGAATCGTTTGATGACTAAAAATGTGAAATGTCGGCAAAAAAAAAAAAAAAAAAAACGATGTATTTGTGTTTGGCTATTTTGGGCTATTTTTTGTTTAGGGGTTTGGCTATATTTGGGCTATATCCCCCGGCCGTTTGGCGTTTTTTTGGTGGGACCATCTGGCAACACTGGGGCGTCGCGAATCTATCTTGTGTGGAGTTTTTGAGCCGTAATCTTCCAGCGAAAGCCTTTTTCCATCTCCATCGCCCCTCGACCCGCATTTTGGCGTCTGGCGTGTTCCTCGTGCAAAGCTTTGCTTTCCGATTGCCCTCGTTTATCTGCTCCGGTGTCTCTTCCTCGATATTTAAAATTTTCTACTTTCTCTTGCAGCTTAGAAACAAACTTTTACAGCGGAGCTGTTAAGGGCAAGTTTCCCCGGGATCGTGTCCAGTACCAAACAAATGTCGACACAACACTCTGGTTGCCGCCGTGCTCATAGATGGCGGCAGCTGTCTAGAGTGTTGTGTTTGTCGGCTGTCTGCTTGCCGCCGTCGCTCATAGATCGCGGCAACCTTTCCAGCCTCGGCAACCAGAAAACTGGTTGCTGCCGTCGCTCATAGATGGCGGAAGCATTTCTTCGTAGGAAGAAGAGCGGGAACGGAAGGAGCGGCGATGTGCGCAGCAGCGCGAATGGTTCCGCAACCACCGCGAGGCCGCTATCACCTAAAGTTCCACTGCGTCGAGCGCTTCAGATTCCCTTGCGAAGAGCAAATCGCTCTCCTGGAAAGCCACCGCCGAGAACAGAAGCTACAGCTCCGCTGCTCTTCCTCCTTCACCAGAGTAGAAAGGCTGAACGCTTTTTTGTCTGGGGTAAAAGTATCTTTAATAGTAATGACTATTTTTTTAGAAATTATTGCTTGAAAGTGATTCATTCGGCTACGAAACTACCAGCCTAGAAGAGTAATTTATTACTTGACTTCCTTATATTAAAAATCATCTATGGGGCACCCTAGAATTTACGAAATGTAGTAACATACCATGAAATATGTTTGATGTGCTGTAGACGTCAGTGAAAGTTTTTTAAGTACCTGACGTACCCTTTAAGAATTCCTAAAAAGTGTTAGAGCTTTCTGAGAGGCATATGGGGTCTGTCTCAATCCTATTCGTGAAACCACACCACTCAGCAAAATCGTTTTAACGCGTTTCTTCTAGAGATTGCGACGCATATATCCTTCAAGAAATAATATGGCCAAGGTTGCTTGTGCACCATAAAACACCAATCATCATCATCCTTCAAGAGATATGCATCGGGGAAGCCGCTTAGCCATTTCTAAATTGGGCGGCCAGGACGAGTTTTGGAAATAGAGGAGGCGTTTGCGTGTATGTAGGCGATGTAGCTCGAAAAAGAAGAGTCCCGTGCACAGAGGCACGCGCAAGCACATGCTCGTGGAAGCATGCGCAAGCACATGCTTCCACACGTGCCACAGTGCACGCGTGGCCTTTCGTTGTTACTCAGCTTATGTCTTGTATCCTTCTCCTACTAAGTGTCCCGTTCTTTTGCGCTGCATTTTTTTTTTTTTAATTATGTCGTTTGACCAATCAGCCCAGCAAGGTATCCTGTTATGAAACAGAGCCAATAGACCGATCTCACCAAGCGTTTTGCGCATGCGTGACGCCGCCATAACTGTAGTTCGTAGGAGGCAGACACCAGTTCACGAGAGAGCTCATGCCGCCTCGTGCTCTGCTCGCGCAGACCTCCAGCAGGGTTGTCGCGCGTGCAGAAAGACTACAGCTCCCACGATGCATTTCGGCAGGGGTGGCGTACTCAAACTAGCTGGTGAGATCCGTCTATTGTGTGTGTGGCCTCATAGGCCCGTCTGTCACTGCTAGAGTGTCCGGTTGCGAAGGAGGTGACCGGGGAAGACCGCCCCACGTGAAGAATTGACGAGGCGACGGCCAAGCGGCGTTGGGAGGCGAACGCAGGAGTCGCAATTTTTGTCCGCTCGGTCTTGTGAAAAGAGATCCGTCCGCGGCAAGAGCCCCGGAGGTGCGCGGCCAACCTTGGTGCGGCAAAAGAGAGCTGCGCTTCCCTACGCCCGCTGCTGGGGAGAGGGTGCAGGGCCAGTCAGGCGCCAGGCCCTTCTCTAGCTGTCGACGGGGAGAGTGCTGCGAGGAAGCGGGGGAGGTCGATACAGCCATCTTCTGTCCCCTCGTGAGCGGTTTGCTTGTAGTAACTGTCGTGGACATCTAGAGCAGACCGGTTTCCTCTAGGAAGGCTAACATGGCGTTGAGGGCTCGCTTCAGGGTCTGTTTTGATACGAGTGGTCGCACAGCTTCTTTTGTTTCGCATGGGAATCTCAGTGCGGCAGCCGTCAGCACCACCCGAGCGTCATCATGTTTGGCGCATTCCAGGAGGAGGTGGCCATTTTCGGCCCACTCGCCGCAAAACTAGCAGTCGGGGTCAGCGTCCTACCGCATGTAGCGGGTCCAGTGACGGGAACATGCCTGTGCCTGATGCATCTATATCGTCGGAGGCCGCAACCTCGGCCGTAGCGAAACGTGGACGTGCACGCCATTACACCGCGGACGAACTAAGGGAGCAGAAGAACGACAGTCATGCTTTCGCATTCACAACTCATAAGAGGTGCTTAGGTGTCTTTCGTGTATTCTTTTAAGCCTCTTCGTGCATCGACATAGCTTAAGTTTCTTGCCTTCGCAAGGTCCCACCTACTCCACCTACTCTGCTGTGAAAGAGACAAGGCTCGGTCCTTGGGCCGCTTTTGTTTTTACTTTTTATTAACGATTTAAAGATACACCACCCCAAAGTACAAAGTCGATTTTTTGCTGACGATTGTGTTTTATTTGCTAAAGTAAACAACCTGTCTGATCAAGAAGAATTAAATTATTGCCTATCTTTGGTTCATGCATGGTGCATAAAATAGAATATAACTGTAAAAAGTGCGTTCAAATGGCCGTGACGCGGAAAAACAACCCTTTGTTTTTTACATATTCTATCAGTGGAGTACGGCTCGAGACTGTTTAACAATATCAATAACTCGGAGTTTTAATTACCTCTAATTTTTCATGGTGTGCACATATTGAGTTTATAGCTCGTAAAGCAATGCGGAAGCTCTGGTTTTTGAAACGAAATATTAACCTCTGTTCTCCTGAAACTAAGCTGACTGCTTATAAAACCATCATAAGACAAATGCTAGAATATTAATGTATCGTATGGGACCCTCATACAAAGCTGTCAAATGATATGTTAGAGACTGTGCACAAAAAAAAAGCATTGCGGTTTATGTACAATGGTCATGGTTTTATGTCATCCGTTTCAGATTTGTACCTAACATCGGGATTGAGTAATTTAGCAATCGGGAGAAAAACAGATCGGCTGAAGTTTCTTTAAAATATGATACAAGGCAATTTGCGACTGCGTCTCTGTGATTACACTTCATTTAACGAAACAAGGTCCACGAGAGGCAAACACCAATTAACACTTGTCGAACCCTTGTGTCGAACCACTTTTCTTTAAAGCATCCTTCTTTCCTAGAACCACGTGTGAGTGGAATAAGCTTCCTGAAAATGTTGTAAATTTGAGATCATTAGATACTTTTAGTGAAGCACTACTCTCGCACTTTGTTGAGTAGTGGCTTTGTCTGTTTGTTTGCACTGTTTCCGCTTGTTTTTGAATATTGTTTTTGTACACCACCTACCTAGGCGTTCTACAGAACGCTGGCAGTCTCACCAAATAAAATAAATAAATAAAAAAAATATGTCCTGCTCAATAGAGAAGTGCTGAGATGAACATGTGTAGGGCACCTGAGTTAAGAAAGGACATTGGGGTGGCCGATGAAGTCCGGTTGACTAGAGTGTAGCGGCACTTCCTACTGGAGAGCCATTAGGGAACCGCTGTTACATATCCGATGTGGTACGAAGGGGCCTCCGGTACGAACCGCGCATGTGTTACCGCAGAAGAACCGCACATGCGCCCATCTTAGCGCATCGAATGTGCAAAAACGGTCCCCTAAAACTCCACAGTAACGAAGCTAATGATGCTTATTGGGGTTTTATGGCGCAGAAGCAACTTGGGCTATACTGCTCCAAACACAATTACTTAACACGGCTAGACAAGGAAAGAGATATTAAAGAGTTTTCATTCTGAAAGTTATAGCTGATTGATATATAGGGTCTTTTTAAGAAAGTCAGAAACACGGTCAAGTGACACTAAAGGATGATCACCAAGCAGAAACATAGGATGATATCGAAGGTGACCTCTAAAATGTTCAGGAAAACTTTGTTGGTGATAAAATCTACAATGCCATAAAATGTGCAAAACTGCCAGTACTTCCCCACAATGGGCACAGAACTTTATGACTTCGCCACAAAGAAGATGCAGATGAGTGAGACGTGCAGTCTAAAGGTTTTTTTCGCACGACGTGAGACGTGAATGGTCAATCATCAGGCGGCATAATAGAACCTTAAGTCAACGTTTCTTATGAAACGAGCTCTCCCATTGAGCTAAGACGGGTTTAATGACATGAAGTTTATTGTTTCACTCCGTGTCCCACTCCAACTGCCATGACTTCAAAAGTGATTTTTTTCAAAAGTTGCCTGAGATCCTGCTAGGGTAAGCCAAGAGATATCGCCGAGTCCTTTGCAGATGCAGCCAGTTTATCTGCTTTCTCATTCCCTCAAATTTCGACATGACTGAATACCCACCCGAATTTCGGGGTGTGTTCCGAATTGGACAGCCCGGTTTATTTTAAACCGTATATGTAGGGTAAGAAGGAACTTTGTGGGAAGTCGAGAAGAAATAGCCTGTATCACGCTCTGTGAATCGACAAAGAAAATAGCTTTGAATAAGTTGTTGCTCATAGTATGTTCAAAAGCTAGAGAAACGCCATGAAGCTCTGCAGAGAAAATCTTTGCCACACCATTCATTCGCAAAGCTTTTCCGAATGAAACAGAATGTACGGTACAACCAAGAGAAGACGAAGATTTCGACTCATCAGTATAGACTTCAATATAACTATATATGTCTCCTACAATGGCTGAAACTTCTGATGCAGGGCTTGAGAAGGAATAGCCCGTTTATCACACTTTGTAAGCGAACAGTCACAGAAGGTCGTCACTTCATCCCACGGAGCAGTTTTTTCTTTGTGCTTTAGTATAACAGCATCACTGCGTGGAAACTGGAGGGAGGCACAAAGGCTTTGAATGCGAAAGTTATTAGGATGTACAATACATGGTTTGTATTCAAAAAGTTGAGAGAATCGAAAGATACGGAAGGTACTGTAGGATGGGTATTGCGGGTTAGAATACACCCTGCAAGCGTAAGAGCGACTAAGGTACTGTCTACGCTCCTCAAGACGCATCTAAAAAGTTTTCTGCATATAAACTCAACACGTGTGATGTACGAAAAGCAACTGCAGCCAGTCGGAGCCCCAGGTGGTGAACCTGATCCAGCATCTTCAGCGTTGATGAACGGCGGATCCACACACAATTGCGCCACAGTCGAGGCAGGACCGAACTCAGGAATTGTAGAGTCGCGGGAGGCAGCGCCTGTCAGACCCCCCTGAACACCTTGAGAATGCTTAATGACTTCAAGCATTTGCGCTTCGATTCCTTCAAATGAGGTACAAAAGTTAGTTTCTTGTTGAGATTTATGCCCAGAAATTCGTGTTCTTGGTGAACGGGTATGTCAATGTAGTTTAAAGCAAGAAAGGATCAAGGGACAATCTCCGGCGGAGCAGTTTTTCCGGGAGAAAAAGAAACTATTTTCATCAGCCCACTTGCTCAACCTATTGACTGTAAGCTGTAGTTGTCGTTCACAGCTGGAGAGCTTGCAAGAAGAAACAGAGATCTGCACATTATACACATACAATGATTAAAACACAGACGGTGGTATCACACTCGTAAGACTTAATTTTTGCAGCAAACAGAGTAACACGTAAAACTCCTCCCTGATGGACTCGATTTTCCTGAAGGAACACATCGGACAGTGTAGAGCCCAAGCGGGCCTGAAAGGTCCGGTCGTTAAAAAAAATCTGTATACACTGGAGCGAGTAGAGATGTTGATGATATCCAGGTTAAGCCTGTAAAATATGTTCTAGACATTATAAGTTTATAACGCCCTATGTAACACATATTTTCAACTTGTGCATATCGACAGGAATATTTCCTGTCTGTATGCAAGTAGCCAAGGTTTCCGTTCTGCACAAGAAGGGAGATAGGAAAGATATTAATAACTATAGACCTGTGTCAATACTGCCAGTCTTTTCAAAGGGACTTGAAAAAGTTATTCATACCCGCTTGTCGAACTTTTTTTTTATAAACATAAGCTAATTACAAGATCCCACTTTGGATTCAGAAAGCATAAATCAACTGAACTTGCCTTACTTGAACAGAAAGAATTTATTTTAGGAAATTTAGAGAAACGAAAACTAGTACTTGGTATTTACGTTGACTTTACAAAGGCTTTTGATTTTCTAAACCATGAACTATTATTGAAAAAGCTGGAATATTATGGAATTCACGGACAAGCTTTAACTTTTCTTCAATCCTATCCTGGAAACCGCAAGCAATATGCTTGTTGTAATAATTTCATTTCCACAGTCAAATCGGTAATATCGGGCGTACCTCAAGGCAGTATTTTGGGACCTTTTCTTTTTAACGTTTATGTCAATGATATTGTGAACATTGACCAGACAACTAAATTTGTTATATATGCTGACGATGCGACGCTTCTTTTTACTGCTGATAAGGCAGACCAACTTATATCTATGGCCAACACAGTACTAGATAAATTAGGACAATGGACCGATAAAAACGCTTTAAAAATAAATACCAATAAAACAAAAGCTATGATATTTAGGCCGAAAAATAAAGTTATTTCTCCATTAGAACACATTTATATAAACTCAGTAAATATTGAATTGGTTGAGCCATTCAAAACGCTTGGCGTTGTGTTTTCACAAAACATGTCATGGGACCATCATATTGAGTATTTAAAAAATAAATTAGCAGAAGTTGTAGGTCTGGTATATCGGAATCGAGATATATTTTCGAGGTCGGCTTAATTATTACTGTATAAATCTCTATTTTTTGCCCATTTAAACTACTGCCACCTAGTTTGGGGTACTACCACGGCAACAAGTCTTAAGATAATACATTTACTTCAGAAACGAATGTTACGTGTAATTGCCAATGTGCCATTCTGCTCGCATACAGAAAACCTGTTCAGAATTTATAATATATTAAGTATCTACAACATGTATAATTATAGGCTTTCTACAAAGTATAAACATGAATTCTACAGTAACAGTACTTATATAATTGAACTGTCTGGTTTAAACCAACGCGTCCCCAATTATCACTTTCGAAAACCTGATTACTGGAATGTACCTACTTGCCGATTGAACCTAGGAAAATAAATGTTGTGCTATAGATTATCTAAACTGCTTAATTGTTTTATTCACAGTGATGTTGACGTAGGCACTATCAGCGTGAAGGAACTGTGTGCGTTGATGTACCATTTTGTTGTAGACGACTAATGTTTTTGGTGTGTGTGTTTTTGGCGTGTGTGTTTTTAATGTGAGTGTTTTTTATGTTTGTTTTTTTGTCTCTCTCTTGCTTTGTCACTGCTGCAGAATAATTCGGGAGCCGAGAGCTCGTCAAGCCGTTTCGTGCGACTTTTTTTCTCGGCCTCCACCATTGTAAATGGAAAATAAATATATTATTATTATTATTATTATTATTATTATTATTATTATTATTATTATTATTATTATTATTATTATTATTATTATTATTACCTTTCTCCAATAATGCCGAAACAGATACCTAAACTAGACATTTATTATCAAAATGTCCGAGGTCTCCGCACAAAAGCTAATGAATTTTTTTCTAACGTAACCCTAACTCATGCATCTAATATTGTGCTAACCGAGACCTGGCTCTGTTCGAATATTTCTTCATCTGATCTCTTCCCACCAAATTTCACAGTATTTCGACGCGATCGCGCATTCTCTACATTGAAAAAGACAGGGGGTGGGGTGCTGATAGCAATTGATACGTCGTTACAATGCGTTAGGCGTCCAGATCTTGAGACATCATTTGAGTCAGTGTGGGTAGAGCTACAATGTGCTAATGGCGATCGTATCCTTCTGGGCTCTTATTACTTACCCCCTGATACCTCTCCTGATGATTTTAGCCAATGTCTACTAGGCATTGTGCGCACAACCAACGCCCTTGAAAAATTTAAATTTATGGTTCTTGGCGATTTTAATGTCCCCAACATATGTTGGGAAACAGCCTCTGCGTCCTCAAAACATTACTATATTATTCAAAAATCTCATCTCTTGCTTAATTTTGCATCATTTACGAACTTAAGACAATATAACTGTATCCCGAACACCCAGGGCAACAGGCTTGATCTTTGCTTCTCGGATCTTGACCGCATAGATGTAACCGGGGGGTGCGTCAGGCTTGGTTCCCCCCGACGGATATCACCCCCATTGGAGATTAGTATACCTGTCCGGCAGGGCATGAGACGTTGTTCACGGAAATATCCTCAAGGGAATAGACATAATTTTTACGCTGGAGATTATGTTAGTTTGTACGATCATTTCTCCAATTACGACCGGTCCTCAATTATCCTGTGCTCTGACGCTGATCAACAGGTTCGCGATTTCACTCGAATCGTCCGAGAGGGAATGGATCAATTCATCCCGCTTCGTAAAACATCAGGCTCAAAGTTTCCCTTCTGGTTCTCGCACGAATTACGTACTTTAATGAATAAGAAATTGCGCGCGCATCGAAAGTTTAAAAATAACGATACCCCCGAATTAAAATCAGAATTTGGGCGCTTTAGGTCTCTCTGCAAGGAAGTTTTTTAAACGTGATCGTCAGGCGTACACTGATTCCGTCGAGTTGCAGCTAACTAAAAATCCCAAAGAATTCTGGAAGTATGTTCGCTCTCGGTCCCAGACAAAAGGTAGAGGAGAGATCACCCTGCTGGACTCACAGGGAAACTCGACGACAGATGTTTGTGAAATTTTTGCGCGCCACTTCCAGTCTGCTTTTAAGCATCATCCAACCCCTTCAACTACTGCCGCGCCAGCTGTCTCTGGGAATGCATCCTATATTGCACTCTTTGACGAGGAGCTACTGCATGAGTGTGTAAAAAAAATGAAACCATCATTGTCTTCTGGCCATGATGGTATTCCGTCAGTCCTCTTGAAGGCATACAGTGCCATATTTATTCCTGTTCTAGTACAGATTTTTAACAATTGCATAAAGAATGAGGTCTTTCCCGCCATGTGGAAAACGGCACTTGTTGTACCTGTGCATACGTCCGGTCCAAAAACAAATGTGTCGAACTACAGACCTATATCTCTTCTTTGCACATTTTCGAAGCTCCTCGAAGTGGCACTACACAAAATATTGTCATTCAATCTCAAGCGTTATCTTATCCCTAACCAACATTGATTTATGGCGGGTCGCTCGACCACAACTAATCTCGCCTGTTTTATGTCAACCGCTGCTCACGCCGTCGCTAACAGAGGCCAGCTTGATGTGATTCACTTTGACTTAAGTAAAGCGTTTGACATTGTTAATCATAAGATGTTACTGGCTAAACTGTCAAAGCTAGATATTCACAACTCATTGCTTTCATTGCTCGAAAGTTATTTGCGTGACCGGAAGTGCTTTGTTAGCTCGAATAATAATTCTTCTGCTACTTATGAGGCGACAACGGGTGTGCCTCAGGGCTCCGTTCTTGGACCTCTTCTGTTTTCAGTTTTTGTTAATGATGTTTCGACTGTGATTCGTCACTCTTCATTTCTTCAGTACGCAGATGATATTAAGATGTTTATGGAGGTACGAGAAGACCGAGACTGTGTTTTGCTACAGAGAGATGTTGATGCTTTTGAACAATGGTGCCGGGAGAATGACCTGAAGATACCTAGCTCTAAAACGAAAGTAGTGTCGTACACTCGTAAGACACATAACATTGTATTCCCCTATGTTATTCAGACAGACCTTTTGGAACGTATGAACAGAATCAAAGATCTTGGCGTGGTGTTTGACAGCACCTTACACTTCTCCAGTCATGTTATCACATCGTGAACGCAGCTCTACGCACGCTCGGGAGTGCGTGCCGCATCACTAAAGAGTTTATTAACCCCTGCACATTTCTTATACTCTACAGTGCATTGTGTCGACCACAGCTTGAATACGCTTCTGTTGTATGGAATGGAATTTGTGCCACAAATTCCTCGAAAATAGAACGGGTTCAGAACAAGTTTCTTTCCATCTATAGACATCGTTGCGCAGCGCGCATTGTGCCCACCACTACTGATGTCCCTGTCCCTGTTCAGCGTAGCGTGGCACTACCTACCCTGCTTCGTAGGAGAGAACTTGCCGATATTTTATTTTTATACAAACTTGTCCACGCCGTCACTGATTGCACGGTATTGACGTCAAGAGTACTCTTAAAAATTCCTCTAAAAACAACAAGGCAAAATGCGTCCTTCTGCAACAGGCGTCTACTCAACCTCCACGATCCTGTGTCCAGACTTGGGCGTACTAATAATTCTTCTTTTTCTGAAACACTCGACATATTTAACAATAACACGCTGCAGTTTGTAAAAACGTTAAAGGCCATCACATAAATTTGAACTGTATGCACTAACTTGCGGCGTTCACACCGAAATTCCCCACTTTGAATGCATTTTTTTTTCTTTCTTTCTAGCAATTGGTGGTGGCGGTAGTACCATTAAGCTTATCGTGTGTTGTGACTTTGTGTTTATTTTTATAATTTTTAAGTGTATTTTTCTAGGGCTTGTCCGATGTGTGTGTTGTCCGTGCTATTGCTTTATGCCCTGTTCTGCCTTACATGTTAACACAGTGCACCTGTACCAAGACCGCAAGGTTGTTCCTGGGCACGAATAAAACATTGATTGATTGATTGATTGATTGATTATTATTATTATTATTATTATTATTATTATTATTATTATTATTCGGCTTTGTACTCCTTAGTTCTGCAGATCCCGAAGAATTTCATACCTCCATGTGGTGTCATAGGCGTTTTGCAGATAAAAAAATACCGAGAGACAATGCTGCCGGTGTACAAATGCCTCACGGATAAAAGTCTCCGAATGAACCAAATGGTCTGTGACTGATCGTCCCTCCCAAACTTTACACTGATTAGTGTATAACCTGTTTTCTTTCTCCAGAAAACACACCAGACCCCGGTTGATTAGCCTTTTCTAGGTTTTCCCAGCACAACTAATGAGCGGAATGAGAGGGTAACTTGCCGGAACGGAGGGGTCTTTACTAAGCTTCAGTAGTGGAATAATGTGGGCACTTTTACAGCAACGAGGAAGAGCAGCTACTTTCCATAGGTGATCAAAAAACATCAGCAAATGGCTTAATGATGCCGGGGACAAATGCCTCAGCATTTTGTAATGAATACTATCTGGACCTGTTCCAGACTGTTCTTTTACACCAAGCGCCACTTCCAGTTCGCACGTACTGAACGGTCTATTATAAGCTGCCTGGCCATTTCCTGACATCGAGATTGATTGCTTTTCAGCATTAGACTGAAACTTCCTAAACTTTACACTAAAGTTGGAAGAACTAGATACATGTTGGAAGTGCATGCCAAGAACATTAGCCTTATTTTGAGAGATACGGTAGGCAAGAAAAAAAAGAGGGATTCGGAAGGGTTGTTAATCTCCTCGGACTTTTCGCAACAGGTCCCAAACTTCCTTTGCTGGAACAAAGCTATTTGTAGAGGAGAAATATTTGATCCATGAAACCCTTTTAGCCTCTTTTCGTGTCCAATGCGCCTTATCTCTACATTTCTTGAATGCAATTAGTTTTCGATTGGTAGGGTACCGACGAAAAACACCCCAGGCTTTATTCTGGTCCTTGCGAGTGGTTGTGCACTCCTTAGTTCACCACGGTTTGCACCTCTTAGAAAGATTTCCAGATGTTTGAGGAGTAGAAATTGAAGTCGCACTAATTATACATCCTATGACATAAACTGTCGCATTGCCGGGGCTCATAGTACAAAGCAAAGATGGATCAGGCACAGCCTCTAATTCGAAATTAGACCAGTTGGCATTCTCCAGCTTCCACCTAGGAAGGCGAGTCGGAATCGATGTAATCAATTTAACGCTTTCTAAAATAACGGGAAACTGATCGCTGCATAAAGGGTTGTTTAAAACTTTCCATGAAAAACATGGGAGTAACGATGGTGATGATAGGGGCAAGCCAATAGCTGTAAAAGTGTAATGGGCGGCACTAAAAAACGTTGCTTCTTCATTACTCAAAACACATAACCCCGATAATAAAAAATCGTTCAATGACTCTACCACAAGGGTCTTGTCGTGGACTAACGCGCGAGGGGTGGTGGGAATTAAAATCGCCAAGAATTAAAGAGGGCTCGGGCAGCTGGCCGACGAGTCCATGAAGTTCATGCAAATGCTGTCGAGTGTTGGGTGGCAAGGAGAGCGATACAAGAGTAATTAGGCGGTCAAGAAGAATTCGAATTGCAACTGCATTAAGTGGAGTCTCTAGAGGAAGTGGAGCACAGGTAACTCTGCTCTGTACTACCACTGCTACATCACCGGTCTTTTTGGAAAACCTGATCACGATGTAGCACTTTTGTGTGGGTGTCACTCAGATAAGTATCATGTAGGCGCAAGGCCACAGGACGCAGCTCATCAAGAAAAACATGTATGTCATCAATGTTACGAAAAAGGCCGCGACAATTCCACTGCATGATGCTAAAATTATGGACCACTGCAAAGTTTAAGATAAAAAAATAAAAATAACTCTCAAGAGTAAGCAATAATTCTACGACTTAAAATCTATCTTTACGCGCGGAGCATTTTTTTTTTTTCGTGTGGGGGGGGGGGGGGGGGGGTGTCATTTGGCCTGCCAGTAGCCGGAAGTAGAGACTCGGAATTCAAATAGGGTCTGTCCTCGTGGGACCTTGACCCACTTTCGTCGATTGGCTCGTCTAGAGCCGCAAGGGGCTCCTTCTCGGAAACCTGGAACCTCGACGGCTCCCCCGGTTTTTGAGATCCACCAGGGGCAGAGGGACCAAGTCCCCGACCTCGTGGTGGCTGGGATGGAGGAGCAGAGGGTGCAGGACATTGTACAGGAAACGCAGACCCCCTGTGCTCGGGTGGATCCTGACGGACCAGCATCCACCCTGTCATCTCGGAGTGGAGCAGTGTGCTCTGCTCCAGAGGTACCAATTTTCTGCGACGGGGCGGCCTCCGTCTGCTCGGTTGATGCATCCGAGCCTTTCGTGGGGTTGGGGAGGGCACCCGCCTGGGCAGCTAAGATGGCACGTCCTGGAAGTTGCACCTGTAGCCTGTTACCAGAAGGACTTTAATGGCTGTGCAAGGTCCCCATAAGGCACTTGCGTTCCCACAGACACCATAGGCGGTGCAGGGCCCCGGCCCCCCACCTCGGCAAAAAAGCCTCTCTGGAAACCCAAGAGGCGACACTTCGCTTCAGAATAGATGTTTCCCTTTACTTTCAGGGTCAGAATTTTCTGGCCTTTTTCAAAGTGTTTACAGGATTTAGAATATCTGGGGTGCTTGGCTTTACAATTGACACATTTCATGTCTTCATGACAGTCGTTGGTGATGTGCTCACAGATACCGCACCTAGCACATGTTTCAGGGCCACGGCAGCACCGCGAGCCATGGCCAAAGCACTGATAGTGGAAACAACGGACAAGTTAGGTATGTAAGGCCGGACCCTACAATTCAAGTACCTCGCTTTCAAAGAGGAAGGCAGCTGTTGAGCCCAAACGTAAGAACCAGGTGTCGCTTAGGAAGTTGTTTGTCAATTCTACGGATGATGATGCGCTTTACAGCAACAACACCTTGCAGCTGCGCATGCCTTCAAGAATCTCTTCCTCCTGACTCTCCATCAGGTCTTCTTCAGATATAACACCGCGAATGGTGCTGAATGTACGGTCTGCAGAGATGCTCACTTTCGTGTCAAGGATAGGGTTGAGGCATAACAACGCTGCCTGCCTGATTTTTCTCAAATACTTCTATTAAAATGTCTCCAGAAAAAGTCTTTTTTGCATTAAACTTTTCACCTAACAAATATTTTAAGACCTTAGCCGCAAGAAACGAGGAGAGTTTCGACATCCGTTTCGTCTCAACTTTGAAATGTACAATGAAAAACTTATTAACATAATGTTGCTCTTCTCCAAAGGTGGGAGATATGCATCGGTGCGGACCCTTTTGGGGGGCCGATCGGAAAGTTTGTTTGGAACCCATATGAATGGGGAGGTCTTCGGAACCTGTGGTGTGCCGCCCACCCCGGGGCCCAACGAGGGAAGAGCTAACGGACCATAACAAAAAGGGCTTTGCAAGAACCGTTACACTATTAGCACTGCCCAGGTACTATAACCAAATGGGGGTTTGAACAAGCGATCTGTCGCCACTCAAGGTTAGCCTTTGCCGCCAAAGGAGTTGTAAAAGGAAAGAAGAGAAATGAGGAGAGTGAAAAGGGTGAAAGAAGGGAGGCTATAGTAGAAGTGGTGACTGACTGAATCATCCTGGGCGGGCCAAGCCAGGACACCCGTCTACGAGAAGCGGGGGCCGAAGTGGTGTATTGCCTCACCCGGGAGGCCCCGAAATGTTCAAACCTACCCCGGGCTCGGCTCAACCACCAAAATGCCCTCTTCCCCGCGAAAGCAGCGCACAGCCAGCCGTGAGCGGGCGAACCCGCATGGTTTGGAGTCCGCGTTGACGCCACTCACCCAACACCTGCTTTGACAGGTGCCCCCTGCGGGGTAGTAACGAAGCGGGACTGTGAATGTCGGCCACTGGCAGTGCCGTACGGTTCGAGAGGCGCATTACAGTAAGACCGCAAAAAAGTCGCACATGTGAAAATCGTACCGGAGGGCCCGTCGGTATGATGGGCCCTCCGGTTCGAACTTCACATGTGCGACTTTATCGGATCTGCAAAAACGGTTCCCTAAAACTCCCTAGGAACGAAGCAAGACAGTGGATGTCGGCCAATGGTCATGCTTTACGGTTCGAAAGGAACATTACGGTAAGGCCGCACGAGACTTGCACATGCGTAGTTCGTACTGGAGGGCCAATCGTACCTTTTGGGATGTGCAAAAACGGTTCCCTTGACATTCATGATGAAAAACAGGCCGAAACACAAGGAGAGAAAGAAATACATACATGACAAGGAGCTGTGTCCTTGCCTGTATGTTCTTCTCTTCTCTGTGTCCTTGTGTTTCGCGCTGTATTTTATCAAGAACGTCTATCGACTAGCCTAACCCTCCATTCCTGTAAAGTTCCCTAAAACTACCTTTTGGGCGTACCGGAGGTATCGGAACAATAGACACTCCAACAACACAACTCCCCAAGCAGCACGTAATCTGGCCAAGCATTGGCCGATGGCTGGCGATCGTTTTTCGGCCAATGGCCAAAGGTTGGCCATTCATAGGCCAATGATTTGCCGATGGCTGATGGCCAGTGGTAATTGACCAATGGCCAGACAAAGGCCAGTCGCCAGCCAATGGCTGGCCACCGTCTGGCCACTGGCCAAAGGATCATTTGCAGCCTTCGGCCAATGATTAGCCAAAATTGTGCTGCTTGGGTCTCTAACAGCTAAAGGTGTCACAGCCACAAGCATCCATAGGATATAGGATATTAAAACACTTATCTTCTCATGAAAACAGGATGACCCATTCTTTCCACTGCTTTTCAGCTTTTTTTGTAGTGATACCTTAAGGGCTGGCCTGATTCCGGAATTCCAGCAGGTTATTGGCGTCACTGTCACCCAATTTGCGCGTGAGCTTTTTGATAAATTTCCGAAAAATGATAGGGAGAGTGGGGAAAAATGGGACAGTTTTCACACCATAGTGTTTTGTGTAGTTTAATCGGCACATTGAAACTAGTTTTAATGGTTCTAAATATAGGGTGAAAGCCTCTTCGTATTAGCTGAACAGCACTTTGTCTTGAATCTTGTAGAAATGTAAAAAATAAAATTACAAGAACAATTGTGTCCCGTGCCACCATGCCCCGGAGAGGAATGGGACACATGCACTAAAACTTGAAATAGTGAATATTATGGGCAGAGAGAGAGAGAGAGAGAGAGATGAAACTTCATTAGGCCCAAAGAATATGAGCAGTGGGCCTCAGTCCAGGCCCCCTCTGCTGGCGTACTCCAGAAAGGACTGGATGTACGCAGCCAGGTAAATTTGGTCCGATAATGTGGTGGCCGTAGTTAGCCACTCGGGGTTGGGGGGGAAGGACAGGGAGGTGGGGTTAGGAAGTGGTGGAGGTGGGGGATGGCAGATCCATAAGAAGTGATGGGTGTTTGGGCGGTCGCCACAGTGTATGCAGATATTATGGGCAGAAAAGTCTACATCAGACTTTGTCGTCTTTTTCCTCCGATTCTCTTGTTTTTTGATCGGAGATTAAGAGTGAAGCAACATTTTACACAAACCGAACAATAGACCCTTTCCGAAATTAAGTCTGGCCACTTCAATAGCTATCATCATTGACATCTTGACGGTGCTCAAAAGTGCGGCTGGCCACATTGCACGAGGGAGACGCCGCCAACGCCGCCATGAGCATGTACGGCATCGCGAGTACGAGCACTGCTGCTGCTGGCAGTCTAACAGTCTCGTGGACCACACGTTTGTCGCCCATTTCAGACTTTCAGCCCGGTCGAGGATGCGCCTGTGGCAGCATTAACGCAGTCGTCGATGTTACAATCGTTCACTACGCTGTCTTCAGTTGCGACTGCGTGGCACATGAAGTCAGCGCTGAAGTCTTCCATAGCGTTGACAGTGACGATTTCGCCGCTTGCATTCTTCTGGCTCGACGCCCCAGGTGCCGCGTGTCCACCGGTCAGATCGGCGAATGCGTAGCTTGCCTCTTCACTAGCGGGTTCGCTCACCGCGTCTTGACTGCTAGGATCGGCGACTGCATCATTCGTCACTCCGGCATCAGCGGCGGAAAACTTCGGCGTTGACGGCGGCGCCTGTCGTACTCATGGTTTCTTTCTGGGCGGCCTTTTCGCGACGTGGAAAGCGAAGATGCTCGGCATTGCTTCCTGTCTGAGGTAGCGACGTTTACTAGCGACGTTCGGAATATAGTCACCCTCTCGAAAGTGTCCTGAGCAAATCTTAGTGTACTTCGTAATGGAAAAGTGCTTGCCTTCGTCACGTTTTATTGCAACAATCCATTTTTTTCGGAGAGCGGGGTCGGATGGGATGGCGAACAAAGATACCTCTAAAGAAAAAAGTATACAAATTCGCGAGAGGTCACACGAAATGCCCGAATGTTAACGTTATCTCAATGCCCCAAGCCCAGCAACATCGATTCTGTTTACAAAAAGAAAAGGGTGCAGATGCATGCTCCCTTCCGTCACGCTAGCGCTTGAGAAGCAGCACGAGACGGCTTATATCATTCCATGGTTAAAATTGCGCACAAATAGAAAAGAACAGAGAAGAGGGAAGAGAGAAGAGAGAAGAGACAAGCGCAAACTCACAACTCGATGTATTGAAGGAAGAAAAAAGAACAGCCCTCGGGTATCAGCTCGAGCCGAGGCCACACTCGCACGGGAGCACCCGAGCACGCGGAGGACACACACCATCAACCACACTCAAACGACTGTAGAAAGGCTATTTCCTTGTCGGTTAAAGCCACAAAAGGATGGCTGACACAACGCTCGCCTAAGCGGAGTATACTAAAAGCTTCAAAACTCTCGCGTGTGTGTTTTTCGGTGAATCTGCCAATTATCGAGGTCTTCTGTAAAGAAGGTGTACACTTACACGCTTGACAATGCGAAGGTAGGTGACCCCCCACTGTTGAATTTAGAGAAAGATTGTGCTCCCTTAACCGGTCATTAATACACCGTCCTGTCTGTCCTACGTAAGATCTGCCACAGGAAAGGGGAATGCTATACCACCCTGGTCGAACAGGGCACGTAAGGGCGGACGTGTTTTGTGCGGCACCTCTGTTTTGTAATATTTTCTATTTTTGCTCGAACTTTAGAAACAAATTTGACCCATTTTTTGGGGTGCTGACATCACTAAGGGGACTCCGTACCTAATGGCTACCTGTTTGAGTTTGTGAGATATTCTGTGTATATACGGAACCACCACCACTCTTTTTTTGTCGATATCACGTGCAGCTTTTTCACATCCTTTTACTTTTTTTATCAAAGTTCCTACCACTTCAGTTAGCAC
This sequence comes from Ixodes scapularis, assembly GCF_016920785.2. Taxonomy (NCBI): domain Eukaryota; kingdom Metazoa; phylum Arthropoda; class Arachnida; order Ixodida; family Ixodidae; genus Ixodes; species Ixodes scapularis. The sequence goes on from NW_024609882.1 coordinate 99,154,195, forward strand.
CTGTGCTGGAAACCCAGACGCTGTAAGCCTCTCACTTTGAGCATTAAAACTGCTTTTGATGGTGTGGAGGCATGACTTCTTTAGGGCTGAAGTAAGGCAGGAAAGAGCTATGCCTCTCTTTACGACTTTTGAGTGCGAGGACGTATAGTGCAGTAAACCTTTTTTAGAACGGGGTCAAAATGACCAGCACAGGTGGTTTGTTTGCAAAGATCGGGAAAGGTCTAGAAATTGCAACAAACCTTCCTTAGGAGTTTCACAGGTAAAAATAAGTCCTGAACCGCACTTGTAGAATATGTCCATGATGCTACTAATTACATCATTGTCCAATGTCTTTCAGTACACTAGCAGAAAATCGTCTACATACCTAAACACGTGAAGGACTGGCATAGACACTATGGCCGTCTTAATGGCGCGGTCGACCCCCGCAAGAAAAATATCACTTAGGACCGGTGCAACGCAAGAGCCTATACAGACTCCCGACTTTTGCAAAAAATACCCCGTTTTGCCACCCAATGAATGTCGAGTTAAGATAGAAATGTAGCAGCTCAAGAAAACTTTCTATAGGTACACCAGTTGAGTTTTGGAACGAGAGCTCACCGTGGGACTCAATGCAGGACTTAACAGAGGCAAGTAGATGTTCGTGGGGAAGCGAGTAAAAAAGATCTTGAACATCCACGCTGAAAACACTGTGATTGGACAGTTCATTTGACCTTAGTACTTCAACGACGGCTTCCGAATTGTGGACTCTAAAGGGATCCGTAATCTTCACACCCGAAAGGTGCTTTTGAAGATAGGCCGACATTTGTCGTTGCCACGACCCTCTTTCGGTGACAATTGCTCGGAAAGGCCAGGCTTCCTTGTGTGTTTTGGCACTAAAGAAGACCTCAAGGTGTAGCCCTTCAGCCTTTTTGATGTTGCTTGCTAACTGGTTCAACGTTACACGTTGACAAAGGGTGAGTGCCTGGCTCTTGGCCTTCTTCAGGACTATCTGCGCTGCCCGAACGTTCTTCTGAACCGCTGCGCATGCTTTTTCATTATACATGCCTTCGGGCAGTATCACAAAAGAGCCTTCTTTGTCCGCTTCCAAGACACGCTGCTGGTTGTCAACCAAAAAGTTAACAACTTGTCTAGGATCTTGGGCATGAACTCCCCTTGAGCCAGATAGAGCGTCAACACATTCGGAAATACATCTTTATCTAACCTCTTCACTGGTTCTGTAGGCAACCTTCCTTGCCAAAGTAAGAAGCTCCGGTGGTCGCAGGTTTGGTTGAAGGCAAAACTTGGGACCCAGACCCAAGGTTGTTTCTAGGTTCTGGGGAACCGCTACATTTCCGAGGTTTGTAAATCGTCCTGCAGCTGACGCAGATCTTTTCTTTTTTGGCAGGTTATGCCGAATTCTTTGCCACAAAAACTCGGTTACGTAAGCCAATGTCCTATTCATTTTCGAAAAGGAACGCCGTTTTTTCTTCCTTTAATACATCGAATTGTGAGTTTGCGCTTGTCTCTTCTCTCTTCCCTCTTCTCTGTTCTTTTCTATTTGTGCGCAATTTTAACCATGTTCAATCATTACCAACTCGCCCAACTAACCACTTTACTACAGTTTATTTCTTGTGCATCAGGCTCTTCCTCTGTCTACTATAATCTACCCTTCACAGACCCTATTGTCAACCTGGCCGCCCAATGTGTGTGCAGCGCCCGAACCGCATCCTGGCAGATCAAACAAGGTGCCTGTCCTGCTGAACTTCAAGGACTGAGTGGCTTCCTTACACCATCCGTTGGTCACACAAGAAGGATTTGCAGAATCTTAAGATCTAGAGGCAACGGCGTTCCTTTTCCAAAATGAATAGGACATTGGCTGACGTAACCGAGTTTTTGTGGCAAAGAATTCGGCATAACCTCCCAAAAAAGAAAAGATCTGTGTCAGCTGCAGGACGATTTACCAACCTCGGAAATGCACTTTGGCAAGGAAGGTTGCCTACAGAACCAGTGAAGAGGTTAGATCAAGATGTGTTTCCGAATGTGTTGACGCTCTATCTGGCTCAAGGGGAGTTCATGCCCAAGATCCTAGACAAGTTTTTATCTTTTTGGTTGACAACCAGCAGCGTGTCTTGGAAGCGGACAAAGAAGGCTCTTTTGTGATACTGCCCGAAGGCATGTACAATGAAAAAGCATGCGCAGCGGTTCAGAAGAACTTTCGGCCAGTGCAGATAGTCCTGAAGAAGGCCAAGAGCCAGGCACTCTCCCTTTGTCAACGTTTCACGTTGAACCAGTTAGCAAGCAACATCAAAAAAGCTGAAGGGCTACACCTTGAAGTCTTCTTTAGTGCCAAAACACACAAGGAAGCCTGGCCTTTCCGAGCAATTGTCACCGAAAGAGGGTCGTGGCAACGACAGATGTCGGCCTATCTTCAAAAGCACCTTTCGGGTGTGAAGATTACGGATCCCTTTAGAGTCCACAATTCGGAAGCCGTCGTTGAAGTACTAAGGTCAAATGAACTGTCCAATCACAGTGTTTTCAGCATGGATGTTCAAGATCTTTTTTACTCGCTTCCCCACGAACATCTACTTGCCTCTCTTAAGTCCTGCATTGAGTCCCACGGTGAGCTCTCGTTCCAAAACTCAAGTGGTGTACCTATAGAAAGTTTTCTTGAGCTGCTACATTTCTATCTTAACTCGACATTCATTGGGTGGCAAAACGGGGTATTTTTGCAAAAGTCGGGAGTCTGTATAGGCTCTTGCGTTGCACCGGTCCTAAGTGATATTTTTCTTGCGGGGGTCGACCGCGCCATTAAGACGGCCAAGTGTCTATGCCAGTTCTTCACGGGTTTAGGTATGTAGACGATTTTCTGCTAGTGTACCGAAAGACATTGGACAATAACGTAATTAGCAGCATCATGGACATATTCCACAAGTGCGGTTCAGGACTTATTTTTACCTGTGAAACTTCTAAGGAAGGTGTGTTGCGATTTCTAGACCTTTCCCTATCTTTGCAAACAAACCACCTGAGCTGGTCATTTTCACCCCGTTCTAAAAAAGGTTTACTGCACTATACGTCCTCGCACTCAAAAGTCGTAAAGAGAGGCACAGCTCTTTCTTGCCTTACTTCAGCCCTAAAGAAGTCATGCCTCCACACCATCAAAAGCAGTTTTAATGCTCAAATTGAAAGGCTTACAGCGTCTGGGTTTCCAGCGCAGGTGCTAACTGAAGCGGTAGGAACTTTGATAAAAAAAGTAAAAGGATGTGAAAAAGCTGCACGTGATATCGACAAAAAAAGAGTGGTGGTGGTTCCGTATATACACAGAATATCTCACAATCTCAAACAGGTAGCCATTAGGTACGGAGTCCCCTTAGTGATGTCAGCACCCCAAAAAATGGGTCAAATTTGTTTCTAAAGTTCGAGCAAAAATAGAAAATATTACAAAACACAGGTGCCGCACAAAACACGTCCACCCTTACGTGCCCTGTTCAACCAGAGTGGTTTATAGCATTCCCCTTTCCTGTGGCAGATCCTACGTAGGACAGATAGGACGGTGTATTAATGACCGGTTAAGGGAGCACAGTCTTTCTCTAAATTCAACAGTGGGGGGTCACCTACCTTCGCATTGTCAAGCGTGTAAGTGTACACCTTCTTTGCAAAAGACCTCGATAATTGGCAGATTCACCGAAAAACACACACGCGAAATTTTTGAAGCTTTTAGTATACTCCGCTTAGGCGAGCGTTGTGTCAGCCATCCCTCTGTGGCTTTAACCGACAAGGAAATAGCCTTTCTACAGTCGTTTGAGTGTGGTTGATGGTGTGTGTCCTCCGCGTGCTCGGGTGCTCCCGTGCGAGTGTGGCCTCGGCTCGAGCTGATACCCGACGGCTGTTCTTTTTTCTTCCTTCAATACACCGAGTTGTGAGTTTGCGCTTGTCTCTTCTCTCTTCCCTCTTCTCTGTTCTTTTCTATTTGTGCGCAATTTTAATCATGTTCAATTATTACCAACTCGCCCAACTAACCACTTTACTACAGATTATATCATTCCATGCTACAAATCTGGGGGGATCTCTTCCGTTTCGAACGTCGCAGCGGTCGCGTGCGTGCACCGCCCGGCCGCGAGCCAGAGGCATCCTTGAGTCCTTTTTGCTTACACAGCGGCACACAGCAATGAAAAGGCATCGCAGAAGCAGCGTGTGGCGAAGTATCAGCCGCGCAACACCTTCTGTGGCTGCAGTGGTGTCGGTGGTGTAGCGCACGTTGAGCAAGCGCCGATGCGACCATACATGCCTATGGCGGACGCACACCGCGCCACACCCACCTGCGAAGCTTCGCAACCGTTCCGGTAGATGGCGCTGAATTTGTAAAAGGGTCTATTGGCGGTCTAAATATACTTCAAACTAAAATTAGGTCATTCACCATTATTACTGGTTAACCTTAGGGTGTATGTATCAGTCAGAGCAGGAAAACTGAAACATTGTTCCATTCCTTTCACAAGCTCACTGTCCCATTCTTCGAAACTTTCTTCCACATGGTAGGTTGCGAATTGTGGGGACACGTTAGATTACGCTAAAAATTGCGGTGATTAAAATCAACCTATTACTGTATCGTTTCAAGGTTAGTCAACTACTGCTGTTGGTCAAACCATCTGGGCTCAAGAATCGAGAAAAACGAAAGTGAGCTACTTACTTTTGGAGCGCCGAAGTGGCAACCCCTAACTCAAATCGTCTATACGACGCCAAGCGGGTACGCCATTAGAGATGAAAGTACCGCTACCCATCAATCGAACAGTTCATCAACGTTTTGGAACTATTCAATGAATCGATATATTGACTGTCCCACTAATCCCACCACGCCATTCCGCCCCATAGTCCCCTAATTGTATCTTTGTCGTCCTGTTTTGCTACAGCAGGACACATCTTCTCCTCAAGCGCAGATATTTTCTACTAAAAAAAAAAATATAGACCGACACGCGGAGCGGCTCTGTTTACTAACACGGCCGAAAGGCTGCGCATGCGCGGTAGCTATGTGGGCAAAAGCAGCCCGGCTCTCCGTGTTTTCGCCATCGCGCTCTATGGCGTGCGCTCGTTGTTGACGTTGTAGGGACGCTTGTATCTTTATTTGGGCGTCGTATTTCCTCACAGCGTATGTCGTATGCTATGCCCGACTATTTGAGCTCGTTGCCCGAGCCTGAACGGCAGCGGTATCGAAACAAACCGTGCGTGGACGGCGTTGCCTGCGAGGATCCGTACGCCGTATAAACAAGACCTGCTGGACTTCCGACGTAAAGTTGCTGCCACCGACGTCGATGGCTCACGTCGTCGTTTATTTAGTTTTTTCGCCAAGCCAGTTCACGGCCGACACGGTGCAGGCGTACACGTCTCTCGAGGTCTACAATTACTTCGAGTTGGTTTCCGCACTGCCGGTGGGATCAGCAGCCTGTGGGTCCGCGGAAGTGTGTGTATTCATTAATTGATTAAATACACACGGCGTCTTCAAGTCAAGGTATTATATTTTCCCGGCCCTCATGACCGCAAGGCATGACAAGCAGTAACACTTTGTCCGTTCTGCAGTCTTGGCGGTAACAGGTTACAAGTAACGGCGTTGTTGGTAACGCGTTACTTTTTCCAGTAACGTAGTAACCCACTCTTTACGTTTTCGACACAGTAACGGGTAACGTACTTGTTTTACTATTTCAAGTAACGTAGTTACGTTACTCCTTACTACATCCTAAGTCTTAAAGAAATTACACTTCAATTTTTTACGTGTTTTAGGCGTCAAGCAATGTTTTTCTCTGTGTTTTTTCTCGTAAATATTTAGGTGAAACCTTAAAAATAGATAAAGTAATTATGTGCAGTTTCTGCATGAACATAATGTTTCTTGATATATTACCTGTATTGTCAAAACCGTAAAATGTGTTAAATCATAATTTAAAAAAGTAACGCAGCAGAAGTAACGTGGGTCACTTTTTATCGGTAGCGGTAACGCGTTCCTTTTATTTTTAGGCAACGTAGCTCACTAACGCGTACCTTTGATTTGCAAGTAACGAGTAACGTATTTCGTCACTTTTTTTTGTAACGCCTACAACACTGCCGTTCTGTCGCCGATCCCCTTCTGCTGGGTAGCACGGGCGTAGCGAGCCTCCGACGAGCGCTTGGCCGGTGCTTTGTGCGCGAACACCGTGGGAACAAAATCCCGGTGGTCTCGATCAGACAACGGGTTCCCTGCGCTAAGCAAGCCTCGGCACGGAGATTGAAATGGAAGCCGCATTTGCCTTCAAGAAAGTGTTTGCCGCACAAACGGTCGTTCGCGCGAGGCGACCATACTTTTCGATCCACGGATATTATCCCCCTTCTATGCCTTTCAGAGTCTGCCGGGAACTTGTGGAAACTCACTCTGCTGCTTTTCTTGTACATTTTGGTGAGATTAACGGCAACACAGCTTCGCAACATGCTGAAATGCTATGACGCCCATGCGAAACGTGCGCGCTTTTACCCACACCCCCCGGCTCCGGCGCGATCGCAGCGCCGCCGCAGCTCCGTGACGTCAAGCCAGCGTGTCGGTCTATAAGGTAGCTGACGTAGATAAAGCTTTCGGGCTTGAATGGGAGTGAGACTCGTGTGCGGGGCTTTCTTCTCTGCTGTTTTTTGCCCGTGGCCCCAACGGACGCTGGAAAACACTGGGCACGACGCCAGCCCACGCTGCGTGCGATCTTTAACAGCATCCAAAAACTGTAGTATGGCAAACGTGCGTTTACATTGCCTCGTTTCAACCGTTATTCTAAATATTTACTTAAGTGTCACGGTGTTTTATTTACTTGCAACTTATATTTTTATATAAAAAGCTTTAGTCTTCCGTGTAATCAACGTCCCAACCGAGGGACTACGGCTTCGTGGTGTCTACAGCATCAAGCACCGGCTCCAACGACGAAGCTTTGTTCTCTCTGCAGAAAAAGAGCACTTTCATTGCTTCGATCGAGAAGCACGATGTGAACGAGTTTAAGCCTCAAGAGTTCCTCCGCTGAGAGGATGTTTAGCGTCGCAGCCGACATCTTGACGAACAGAGGAGGGAACAGGTGTGACGAGAGCTCTGACAGCCAGTTTTTTCTCAAGATACTCAAGGTCAATCTTGGTGACTGGCGGCAACACTAAACACTCGAATAACCCTTTCTCTTTTTGTTCCTTGGCCAGGGAAAAAAAGTAGGAAGTAACACCCATGGCTGGGCAGAGATAATCCAAAAAGTGTTCGGGAATACAAATAGAGAGATCATGTGTTTTAAGTCCCAAAATACAAATACTGAGATACATTTCTTTTTTATACAACGGGATATCCCTGAAATACTTCTGCAAAAATTGGCAAAAAGTATTCCGTAATCGAGATACAGACCCTATTGGAAAGACCAGTTTGAAAATCTAACTGGTCAGACTGGTATTTGGACTGGTCAGACTGGTCTAACAGGAAATCAGACTGGTGCAACTGGCAGCCAGACTGGTCTAACTGGTAACCATATTGACCAAACTGGTCACCAGATTGGCCTAACTGGTCCAACTGGTCACTAGTTTGACCCATCTTTCTCACTTTATTTATTGGCTTCAGATTGCCTTCTAACTGGTCACCAGATTGGCCTGTGTGGTCACCAGATTGGCCGAACTGGTCACCAGGTTGACCAACTGGTCCGCAGATTGGCCGAACTGGTCACCAGACGCCGAACTGGTTACCAGGCTGGCGGAACTGGTCCAACTGGTAACCAGATTGACCAAACTGGTCACCAGATTGGCCTAACAGTTTGACCCCTCTTTCTCACTTTATTTATTGGCTTTCTCACTTTGATTTATTGGTTTTCAAATAATTACGGCATGATCGAGTGTTTAGTTTTTACTAAGAGAGTCGTCCCTGAGCCGTTTAAAATACTCTCAGGTATGACATTGCTGGAAAAAAAATCAACATGCTGGGAATATTTTTCATTGCTTAGGCGGCCAGCGAGATATTCCGTACGTTCAAAACGACCAGCATAAAAGACGGAAACGCAGAGCTTGTAACTAGTGAATGGGCGATACCTATAGAAATACATTTGTTCCCGAACGGTGATAGGTGAAGGGTGTAGGTCGTGGTAAATATAAACTGTAATGTGTGTTTTCTACTCTTTTTTGTTCCATTTTATGCTGTTTCCCTTACCTCGAACTCTTTATTTATCATTAATGCCGCTAAAGAAAAACATGTCCCCCCGTATTTTTCATTAATGCCGGCTATGCTTGACAAAAGACGTCTGCCCGAAATGAACCCTGTTCTGCCATGAGGGCGCATCTCAAACTGTCGTATTATAAGCTTCTGAGATCACCCGTAGTGCAGGGAGATTGGACAACAGGACCATACTTATTCTTCACTCAACTCCTTTACAGCGTTCTCTCTGCTAAATTGGAAAGAGTGGAGGGCTTTGTGAGAAGAGCTGATTTTGGTATTCTTGCACGTGAACTTTTTTAAACCACAGTTTTTTTAGTTCTTTTTAAATGTCGGTAACTGAGATGGATTATGTTGTAGGAAGGGCTCATATTATAAATTACGAAGCAACTTGCACCAAACGGGTGTTTTTTTCTTTTAAATTTATGTTAAATCAAACAACAAATGTAACGAGATACCTAAATCTGGCAAAGTATCACGAGATGATACACCTTAAATGTATTTCGCTACGGAAATACAAATACATTTTCAGATGTATCTCAATACATAAATACAGATACTCGAAATTCTTTCTAAGATACCATCGCGATACATTTGTATCGCGACACTGCTTAGTCCTGGTAACGCCACGAAAGTAACGGATGACTTCGTCGTGTAACTGTCGGATACTTTTATTGAAGGGTAATTCTAATTGCTATTAATTACAAGTTAGCGTTGAGTAAATGTGAATAAAAATTATTACATGTTTATTCATGTGTACAAGTCATGTTACAGGTTACAACAGGGATTACTCCTCCTGGAGGGTTCTAAATGGTTTATGTTGGCCTACAATGATTCCATATGAAGTGATCCCGCGCTGATTCGCAGGTCCATTGAGTTCTTGGCCACTGCGGTATCGGGCCGCGAATGGGATTTTTCGCGTTTGGAGTTGGCCCTCTATACTTACAGTCTTAAATTTCGTGTTAGGGGTTGGCCGGACTCATCTAAGTGCTTACTGTATCTGCGAGAGCCTTTGGTAAAGGACGTTTGCCTCATTATTGCCGGTTTCTCTCGACCCATTTGCTCAACACAATAACAGTTCAATCGTATTTCGTAGTTTCATTTGCGTTTTACTTGTGTTTCGCTTTGGCACTACCTCCGGCGGAAGCTGTGTCTCATGTAATAAAGCCATTATAAAATTGGAGTTAATTTAAAACAGATCGCATGTGTCCGTTTTTTCTTGTCATTTTAATTTTTATCGGATACTATTTACGACTTCTTAGTCTACTACGTGCAACTGTTTTCGGTGGTAATCAATGCTATTGTCGCGAGAAGTGTGTCGCGCCTGCATTTGACCCTAGATGCAGTGTCGACTCGTCATTCTATCCTATTTGCGGTGTTGAAGCGTCAATACCTCTGCATTGCTTCGTCGGGAGTTGCTTGTCGACTTCTGTCTTTTGACTGCGACGATGGATTAACCCTAAATCATAGCCGTGGGCGAAAGGGTCAGATTCGATCTGGATTCCTCAGAGTAGGTAAACTCCTGATCTAAACTGAATAAACTTCCAGTCTGCAAACAAACAACAAAACAAAATGTTTCCTCCGCCCTAAACCTGACATTTGGTCTGGCCCAATTTCACAGCGAAGCTGCTTATGGCTATGGTTCCGTGGATTTTTCGTATGCGTGACCGCCTTCCCCTTATAAAAGGGGAAGGTCTTCCCTTTTTATACCTTTTATACACGCCTTTCCCGTACAAACAATTCAAATTATATAACCAAAATAAATCGTTGACGAACGCGCCTGCAAGATGCCATTTGTTTTAGGCTTTTGCTTTAGAACAGTTACTGCTGCAGACGCCGACACATGCGGCCCGGCGCGTGGAACAGCATTTCATACCTTCTCCTTTATGCTCGGCTAATTTAGGAACAGCTTTGACTTACTTCTCTCGTCGTAATGGGGAGGCCGCGTATAGTCCGGACTACCGAAGAGCAACGGCGGGAACGGCACCGAGAATGTCAGCGGCGACGGCGGGCGGCACGTGTGTCTGCGTACCTTTCGTCACGATGATCGAGACAATAAATGTGTTCATACCCTTGTGCAAAACAGTGTGTCACATCAATGTCGTAGGCTAAACTGCTTCTCTGGTCATTAACCTTCACAAAGCGGAACGCCTCATCATTTTTTAGTTGAGTTTTGAAAGGCGAGATGCGCCGTTCCCTGCGCCGGGGCTGTTAGAGACACGTCATCTATCAAAGATACAAGTTGCCGCTGGGGGGAGGAAGGAGGTGTTAGTGTGCATCCAATTATAACTTTTGTAGAGATGAGGAGGAAACGCGGAAAACTTGAAAAAAAGAACTTTCTTTGACCGATGGTGAACTCCTGGCCGCCAGTGTTTTTCGCAGACTACCAGTTACGCATTCGAATGTCACGAGTTGTTTCTTGGAAATTGTGTCAGCTGTTATTTCTGTGGAAATAATATTAGGGGAAGAGGGGGGGGGGGTGCTAACTGCCCTGCAATTGTCCGCATTGTGAACTATGAAAACCTATAGGGCTGACGTAGGACGGGGAATGTACGCTGACTTCTTTAGCTGGATTTAACTAAGTTAACAATGAAAGCCGAATAAAAGTTTATTACAGATAGAATGTTACACCAAGCCCTCCTGAATGAGTCAACTGGGTCATTCAGGAAACATTGGTGTAATGTTCTGCAATAAACCCTCCCACCCCCCTCCCTTTTTGTACGGTGCAATCAGCACGAGCTAACAATGCCCGTGCAGACTTCCTTTATCGAGCTTGAAAAAGAGCAGGCTCTGCTCGAAACGTCGAAGAAAACCTCTGCTGCTGCCCCCAATTTCTTCTACGCTTTCGAAGTGAGAAAGTGTTGGGCAAGCTTGATGCTGAGCTCACCGTGAGAAGAAAGAGTGCCGGTTTGGGGATCGCCGCCATCCAGGGCAGTGTGTGCGATGAGTACCAGAGCAGGACCAACAGGGCCGCCAGGGTGGCGCCCATCACCTCCCAGATGTGGATGACCCCCGCGCTCTCCATTCCGAAGGCCGACTCGGCGATGTTGCCCCAGCCAGCGGAGCCTGCGCACACGCCCCAAGAGCGGCAGTCCTTTGACGGAGCCTTTTCAAAACCCAATCGAGCAACATTGGCGGTCGCCACTTCTTGGGCACGAGACGTGCGATTGGATCCGGGTCCTCACCGAACGCTGACGGAGTCCTCGTATCCAATACATGCTCGGGATGTATTCGATACATCCCGAGCATGTATTGCCCGAGCTCCAACAGCAGCTACTAGGCGGCGCGCACTTTGGGATCTATTATGCAGCAAAGCAAGTAGTAGCCTCCTGAGTAGGGTTCCGCTTTTACGGGCTATTCGTATCTCTAGCGCCCTCTAGGAGTCGCCACTCTCGACAAGTATGGCGACCGAAAATAGGTCGGGCCGTGCAATGGGCCAGCTCAGTGTTAAACACTCGGGATGAAAGGGGCCCTCTAATCATGTTTTGCCTTTTTTTAAAATTTACGCTGAAACAGAGTTTATTCAACGTAGAACATGGAGAAATATAGTTTCTCCGGAAATTCGCGTTCTTTCGGGAGTTAAAAGCAAGTGCATATTAAAAGAGAAGCAAAACATTTTCGCTTCGTGACAGATTAGGGAAACTTCAACGATTGGAGGGTTGCAGCAAAGCGGCTGGCCAAAAGACCACTGTGGCTGGGTGGATAGATGAATGGATGGCGGCTAGAATCTTTGAAGCGTGCTGTGACTTGCGCCACGTAGCCAAGTAGTGTTTTAATTCAACACCGAATTTTTACGAATTCAAATTAATCAAATTTATTTTGTTTGCCTTTGATTTTCGCCAACATTCCTCTATTCCTCTTTTCCCGACTTCTATTTCTTGAAAAGGACTTGTTTTTCACTGTTCTTATAGTATCAGAGCCCCGAGTAAATCATCGTCTCCTCATGACGTCCTTAGGTGGCCGAGCCCCCCCCCCTCTCCCCCCCCCCCTGCCCCCCCCCCCCCCCCACCCATTCCAGAATGACATGCACTGGCGTTTCGACTTTCTCCACATATACCGTGCAAGTTGTATTCACCTCTTGAAATTTGGCCCTGTACGTCCTGCTTCTGAAAACCCTCGTCGTAACCGCAAACAAGAACACACTACCTCTGAAATGCTCGAATATTCCTTCTAACACCATTTTTTCTTGACCTGCAGATTTCACAAAACTGGCTCCTTTTGCACTCTTGTCTCCCACATTTCTCTCCCCTTTTCTCTTAAAATATTCTTCACTGTTCCTGTCCGCCCATCTTCTCCGGTGTTACACCAGAACATCGATGCGAGTCGTCGGGTTCGTTTTGAGCATATTGTCCTTACGCTTCTCATATATGGGTAGCTATATTCTGCCCGACTATCTCTCTTGACCCATTTCTTGCCGCCGTTCCTCGAATTCCAGTTGGTTATTTGCCTCACTTGAATCGGACGACCAACCCATATATCCACCTTAATTAGGTGTTTTCCCATGGGCTTCTAGTGCCCTTAGAAAAAATCGTAAGGGTGCAGGCGAGCTGGTGAGTATTAACCATGTTGAATTAACCTGAGACTGGGGTAGAGAGGAAACATCAAAACGTAGAAGAGACAAAAAATGACAGGACGACGTCTGAGAGATCGTCCTGTCTATTTTCTGTTCCTTCTACGTTTTGATGTTTCTTCTCTACCCCAGTCTCAGGTTAATTCAGCATAGATTCTAGTGCCCACCTGCCTATGCCGCGCTGTTTGACCTCCTGTTTTGAATGCACCTCCGGCGACATGTGCTTACAAATGTTAAACCATGCACCATACCCCCCCCCCCCCCTTCTCTGCCAGACACCTCTCGCTACCTCGTATCTGTTGACATTCCCTAATGCTCGTTTCTTTATTACTGATGCATTCCTGTGGCATTTAGTTGTAAAATATTGTTCGTGCTCTTGGTGGTACCCTGTGCCGTTGTTTAACCACATGCCAATACTCTCTAATTTAGGGACTTCAAATTTGTGTATACATAATGGGTTGTCGTGCGTGTCGTTGTATGCGAACTGTAAAGCGCCATATAGTGGCACACCGAGAACTACGCCCGCCATCTTGGTAGCGGTGAGAAAACGAAACCAGGGACCTGACCGGCGAACAAGCCATGTAAACTATTGGCTGTGCTTCGTGGAGAGATGCGATGCTAACGCTTTACTGCGTTTCGCGAAGCAAGCAGCGATGAACCTTCGACTCGTGCGGGAATGAGGTGCATCATTGCGCAGGGTCCAGATTCTTTTATTTTTTATTTGTTACTTTATACGCAGCTTTTGACAAAAACAATCGGCCACAACGCGAACAAGCACGCGGACGTTATCGCAGGGGGCGAACCAAATTACAACTCTTAGATTGGGCCCAAACCTTTTGACAAAGTATTACCGTTTCCTAATTTGTGATTTCTGCTGTTGCATGCGCTCGTATTTGCTTGATTTTTACTCTATGCGAAAGCAGCTTAATGTATTCGAGCAGGACCAAGGCTTTGAAGCGAGGCGAAAAGAGAAGTGTTTTAATCATCTACGCGACCAACCGTGATTAAAGACACGTATGATTAACAGTGAGCAACAAACACTGAAAACACCACGAAGTCCTTCTTTTCATATCTTTAAATGTCATATCTTTAAAAGAAAAAATTACTTTGGACAGCCACAGAATAATTTAATTTCGTAGCAGCGAGCTTTATGCATTTGATTTGGCGTTGGTTAACAATGTTTGTGAAATACCTCTAAAGCTAAACAGGGAAGTTTTTTTTCTTTTTTATATATATAAATTATTATTCAGTAGTTAGAGCGCTGATGTGTAGAATATGAAATACAACAGAAACGAACGACTTGTATGTTTGCTCTCAATTCTCACAGAGACGGAAGACGGAATTGTGATATTTATTTTGGAACGCCACGTTTGATAAAACTACTTTTTCAGGTTTATTGCAGTAGCTAAACCTCAAATGCGACAGGGGCGAGCAGTTACACTACAGACATCGAATGGAGCAACACCGGAGTTGCCAAGTTCATTTTACGGCCTCTCTTGTCTTCATTGTGTCGCAAACGAGGTTAAAATTTTGTTTAGTGAAAATAAACTCGGAGAGTAGTTGAGGAAAAGTCGTTTTATTTTTCAGTTAATTTCACATTTTTTATGTGTTTTGTTTTGTTTCGTTTTTTTTTTTTTATTTCAGATGAAGTAGGAATAATAAAGAATTGCAGTGATTATGTCAGGGCAGAGCAAATTCTCATTCACCGGAGCGACTTCCGTCAACAGTCCTTTAGGAGAAATCAGAATATCTGGAATATAAATATTCCGAATTTAATATGGATATTTTCCGCGTAATTTTTGTAAAATTAATCGGATGATCCCAAGCATACTACAGATGTGATTTTACTCTATGCCTGGCGCACCTTTGTGATAATCTAAACCGCAAGGTCAGCACTCTTCGAATATATCTTGTGGTATTCTCGCTCGCTGCTTGTCCGGAGAAGAGGGCTCAGGTCATCAGCGTGGCATTTCTTGAGCCGTTGTTCGGCGGCCGCCATGGCTGAACTGAAGCGTCCGCTTGCCTTGGCCCCGCGCTCGCTCCTCGCGAGGCTCACCGCTTCGTTTCCCTAATCTACATATATAAATCCCCACAACCTTTCCTTAAACCTACTTAGAAATCTATGAAATAAACATATTAAAAGTGCGTTTAAACCACAAGTAAGTTTATGATACGTGAAAATTTAAATTAAAAGTGAAGAAACCAGAATAAGCAAAAATTAAAAACAGAAGCCTATGCGAAGCAAACTGCCAGCAGTAGAACGAAAACCCAAGACCTCGTGATTACGATAATCATAGAAAGTTATTTAGTGCCGGCAATGTGGTTTTACAGGCTCCCTATTTTAATTTTTGGTCCAATATGGTTTGTTAACAAATAAAATTGCACTGAAGGCAACGGTCATAAAGATCACCGATGCATCTTTAAACTATCCCTGGCACAGGGAGAAGTGTATGTGCCGATTTATACATGCAGGTCTACGAAATGCGAGGGAGAATGACAGCATAAAATAACTTTATTCAAGAACGCCAAGATAGCAACTAGAGAATCTATACAAAATGTCAGCTTCTATTCTGCCTTGAACTTCAAACAGGGCCTAAAAACAGTGTCATGAGTAAATATATTAATAAAACGTAGAAAACCTCGTGAGACCGCCTTAAACTTTGAAAGGAGTTCTCGGGGATTCAGCTCGTAGACTACGCCAGTTGTCTTTCAGTAACTTGAATTGCATGGTTATTCTTGAGGCTTGAGCCTGCAAAGAAATCGGAGCACACAAGGCAGAGGCCATAGCCCCTGGATATGTTGAAAAAACAGCGCGACTAAGACGAGAACACAAAGAGACGAAGAGAACACAAGACAAAGCGCTTTGTCTTGTGTTCTCTTCGTCTCTTTGTGTCCTCGTCTTAGTCGCGCTGTTTTTTCAACATGAACTCTCACCAACTCGCCCAGTTATCTATCCTTGTCAGCCCCTGGATATTTGAAAGGTGAGATCGCTCAGAGAATCGGTCTCGAAAACGAAGAGAAACGAAGTAGAGGCGTCGCCCATTATCCTTGGCACCACTACAGACTAGGCCGAAGTAACCCCTCAAATTTCTGCCTACGAGAACCGTCTGCTATTTAAAGGCGCCTGATAGGCGCAACAGCCCAAAGGTGGTGGCTCGTAGGATTGCAGGCGTCCACGACGGGCGCTTCCCTCGACCTTGGCAAGAACAGACAGCGTTTCTGAGCCAGAAGCGCTCTTTTTCTGCACCAATTGTCATCGAATGATTATTTTATTTTGCCGATAAAACAAAACAAAAAAGATGATAAAGCAAGAACAACAAAAGAAAGGTGCCATCTCGTTCGTTGTTTTTCGAAAATTATTTTCGGTCACATGTGGTCGTCTCCTTTGCAGTCACTGGTTGTTAGCGCGTCTCTCTTCTCCTCTGCGACTTTCGTCCACGCTTTTTGGGGCTGCAAGTCATCTTCCTGTTGGCTTCCGACGAGCGAGCGAAGGTTGCTTCCACAGGACGAAAGAGGTCCACCGACGTTTTCGAGCGGAGTATCGACGGCAACCTCTGAGCTGTGTGAGGCGCCCCAACGAGGGGAGAACGATCCAACACAGAGTCACCAATCAAAGTTTTGTTAGTACCGAAGCTGACTCTGAAAAATGCGCTACTCGGTGCCTTCACTGCTGACCCCCACCTGTCGACGCGGAGAGCACTGCTTCCATCGTTCGACTGTTGCACCAATCAGGCATCTTTGGGCCGCCGTGGGCAGGGATTTCAGGTTTTTCAGTCCTAATTTCTACTCAAGTAAGTTTGCTCAGTTATATTTATTACCTTTGGTGCACGTTCATCGGCCACTTTTATGGAAAATTGTAGCTTGATACGTTAACCGATTTAGGCCGTCCCAACAAACAGTTAAAAATTATAATGCAATTAAATCCAAAGGTGCAAGCGAGCTGGACAAGAATGACGAAGGTAATTCCTGGAGAAGGGGAACAAGAGGGATAAAGGACAAACATAAATCTCCAAACACAGCTAGGTAACTGGTGAGCGACCGAAAAAATCCGCCTGGTCCGGGATCGAACCCGGGACCTCTCCATTACAAGTGGAGCGCTCTACCAACTGAGCTAACCAGGGGTTAGACGTCAGCAGAGCAAACGGGTTTTATCAGCTGCCACCAGTCGAACACCAACAAGGTGAAGCTTGCAATTTAAAGCTATAATTATAATGCAATTAAATCCAAAGGTGCAAGCGAGCTGGACAAGAATGACGAAGGTAATCCCTGGAGAAGGGGAACAAGAGAATTAATTTGACTCACCCTGTAGATTCGAATTAATTTTGCCCCTAGTTGAGTTTAACTTTTCAGTGGTGATGTCCTATGTGGTTCGAGGCTCGGAGGTCCTGAAACATGGCAAGTCAGCTGGGAATCTTTGAACCGTGCGTGAGTTCATACTACTAGCAGGTCATACAAAGAGTGAAAAGGTTTCCTTACCGATAACTGCTGCATATATTCTCGATCTTCCTGTGCACTTGGTCCCTCGCCGTTAAGAGCTCCAGAACCTCCAACGCTCTTGCGATCTCGGCGTACACGGCACCATTCTTCTTGGAGCGTCGGAGGTCCTGCAGCCGATCCTCTTACAATCGTATCAGCACCCAGGTCTCTTCAGCGCTCAAATGGAAGCGCGGCGACCCCTTCCTAGTAGTGGACGCTCCTCCGTCGTTTAATATATCCACAACAGGAGTGTAAAAAAAAAATTAAATATTTAAAGTACGGGTAGTAATACACTGTTAAAGAATGATAAATTATGAAGTACAGAAATAAAAGCCAGATAATTGTGGTTGTAAGGAAAATAGAGAGGAGAAAAAGCGAGTGCCGAAGCGGATGATGCGAGCAGGCGACGACGAAGCCCACTAGATAGCTGCAGGGTTGTGGGTACAGAAAACTTTTAGTAGAGTGAGGTTTCTACAGAATATACGTGAAGCACACTCTTTTTCAATAATAAAAATGCAAAAGCATTGATTTTAGATATATCTACGATCTTTTATTTCAATTCGCGTCTATAGTGTAGTCCGCTGCTGACGAGAGTGCTTCTTTAGCAGCCGTAAATGAGTTGCGGGAACTCAGGTTCACGAAAAGGACCTTTACGCTAAATGCCAATTCAGCTCTTGTGTGGCACTTCTTAAATGGCATTTACACCACGGTGTAAGATAATACTCTTCAGGTGAGGACAGCGCACTCCTCGCGCAGTGCAGACAAAGTTCGCTTTTCACTCTCTCTCTCTCTTTCTCTCTTTTATTATAGTTTCAAGTGGCGCCGGCAGATGACTCGTCGACCCGTGGCACGGCAAAGACGGCTCGAGCCGCCTCATGCTCCACACGCAGAGCTCCAGCGAGGTTGTCGCACGTGCAGAAAGACCACGGTGTACCGGGGTGTCATGACAACGAGGTCATTTTTTTCGCACTCACGCAGTTTCGCCGTTTGGCCGCCGGCGACACTGTCAGCCGAGGGCACGGTGGCCGCGGAATGATGCAGCCTTTCGGATGCCCGTCGAACGAACACTACCTGATTTCTCGCGCCGCGCGTTCAGCCCCTCCGTGTTCTCACCTAAAAGGCTCGTTCACACTCTTGCGACCGAGTAAGACCGAGAGAGACCAGACCGGTTTTTAAGCCTCTTGCGATCTCTTAGGACCAGCTCCGCTGTATCGCATCCGGTCCTAAGAAGTCGTAAAAGGCTTAAAAGCCGGTCTGGTCTCTCTCGGTCGTACTCGGTTGCAAGAGTGTGAACGGGCCTAAAGGCCCGTTCACACTCTTGCGACCGAGTACGACTGAGAGAGACGAGATCTCTTAAAACTTCTTAAATGTTTTTAGAATGAGGGAACACACTGGCATTGCGGCGCCATCTATGCTTTGACCCTGGAACTGCATTTCACAAGAGCGAAGGTTTTGCGAGATTTCCGATGTCAAATGTGCGTAATACCCATAGAAAGGCTCGTTTATAACATTGACAAAAGATTTTCGAGCCAAGAAAGAAAGGATAATGCGCGAGAAATAAAAAAAATATGCCGGACCGCCGAGTTTACACTGCCTCCCGATAGATGGCGCCAGTGTGTTCTCTGGTTTAAGAAGTTTTAAGGAACCCAGGTTTAAGAGGTCGCAAGAGTGTGAACGGGCCTTTAAGAGTGTATCTTACACCGTGGTTTACACAAAATGTATTTTGGCGTAAAGGTAATATTGCCACGCGCGTCGCCGAGCGATTTGTGTGTGGCCGAATGGTTACCGCGCCTGACTGTCGCGCGGAAGGTCTAGGTCAATTCCAGTCAGTGGTATGTCCGTTTATTTACGCCTTCGAGTTGGCGTTCTCGAGGTTCGAGAACACTCTCGTCTAATCGAGTTCCGAATGTTCTACGTTGAATGTTCCAGAAACCCATGAGGAACTCCGTATGGCGAGCGGAGTCAGTCTTGACCCAGCGTTCAATCCAGCTGTTTAGCCGAACCGACGCCCGCGACGACCTGTAGTTACCTTCAGTTTTCTTTTAGAGCGCAGCTCTTAGGCGCCCGTTTCCGGCTTGAGCGGCGTCGCCGTCGCCGTCGTTGTCGGCGTATTCGCTACCCTTCCCCCCCTCCCACCCCCCCCCCCGAGGACATCGGGTTTTTTCGGGAGGACATCGGGTACCTTCGGTGACCTGACGGAGGGGGGGTCACGTGACCTCCCCCCCCCCCGAGGTCACGCCGTCATGTGACCACCCCCAGGTCACGTGATGCCCCGAGGTCACGTGACCCCCCTCCCCGAGGTCACGTGACCTCCCCCTTCCTCGAGGTCACATGACCCCCCCCCTCAGTACCCTTCCCTACTCCTCCTCAAGAGCTGCGCTCTAATTCGGCGTTGCAGGGAGCTGTAAACGGCTTTCACTTTTTTTAACACACTCTTTCAGAATGCCCTTCCATACAGCGTTTTTTTTTTCTGTTTGGGGCACAAGTTCACCCTATTGAACGTTTAGTTTCTTCAGTTATCATCGCCTCATCAATTGTGATTCGTGACAATATAAGGTGCCCGTCTGACAGGCGTACACTCTAAGAAAAACGATAGTCTAAAAGGACTAACGGCAGCATTTGGTCCTCTGAGCTCCCGGTTGCCTCCACCCCCCCCCCCCCCTTCCCCCGAAAAGACTATTTGGTTTAAGCAAGGTACCGTGCGCAAACGCTGGGGACTAACTGCGCTCGACTGGGACTAACCGAGTGGCGTGCGCGAGAAAAATCAGCCATTTATTGCCACCTTCAGACGGGGTGCATCTGTGTGTTTTTAGACCCCGATGGCAAACAGAATGCTCGCCAGGAAGCAGGCACCTTGCCCGGGAAGGGGGGGGGGGGGGGGGGGGGGGGGGAGAGGGTCTGACGGGCACGGTTCCCCCTCCTAAGTCTTCCATTTTGCTGGGGCCTTTTCTCCCCCTCCCCCTCATACAGCATTTTGTCATGGGCGTCCCTTCCCCCCCCCCCCTCCGAATCAAAATCCTGGCTACGTGCATGCCAGGGAGACAGATCATATTTTGCTTGCCTTGCGGATTTGCGCGACTCAGCCCAGCACTGCTGAAGCTCAGACAAAACTGGCGGATTTTTTTATGCGCAACGATTGTTCAGACATGACATGGTAGAGCTTCGAGCGTCGTGTGAATGCGAGTTAACGAATGTGTTGACTCGCATTCACCCAACTACGTCGTCAACAATGAATTGTTGACATTTGACAAGCCCCATTAGCGTAATTTGCCCTCGCTCAGACAATGAGCATTTAAAGCGCATCTCCTCCAAATACGAACACTTTCTTTCTTCTTTTTTATTTTCTTGTTTTGTCAAATGAAACAATTTAAGAGTTTTTGGAAAACGGGTTTTTAATATTGTAATCTCGCTGTCACAATCCCTAAAGCTGAGCTCCTGGGAACAAATCCAGACCCGTCTCTGCGTCTCCCCGTGACACACCTTTCCGGGTATTTGTATGTCGAGCTCAAAATCCGCAACGACGCACTTGATGCACGGCACGTTCCACTCAAAAAGCACATTCAGGGGCGGTATCCAGGCGCTTTCATTCCATCGTCTTCGCTGTTCCACATAACATTCCAGACGAAGAACAACGAAGAACGAACCGTGCGTGCAACGTCAACCGTTACAAAACCGTGCCCGTAACAAAACAAAAACAAAAAAGCACTTGAGAAATAGGAGGACGTTGGGAAAGGAAACAAAAGGAAAAACAAATCAACGTGTTCGCTCGTCCGTCACTCGACGGGCGTGTTAAAAATGGAGACCCTCTTCCGTCTAGGCGATCTATGGCCCCATTGCTGCGTCCCTGTGCTCTATGTAGCGCGAGGGGAAAAGGTGCTTTTCTCGTGCGCGACCTCCTCTTCCCTCTCCCGCACAATATGTCTTACGCTGCTCGCTCACGAGGTATACTAGGTGCGTCGGGAATATGTGAGAGGGAGGGGGGGTCCTTGTTTGAAGAGAACCCGTTTTTAGTAAGTTGAAATCATAGTTGAAATACAGCTTTCGTTAGAAGCTGGTCGCCCCGTTTTCCTCCCTGCGCCGTCTTCGACCATTAAGGGATCGGGTTTAGATGCGAGGTGCTGCAGCAGTGCACTTGATCTGTTCTAAAGTCACAAGTCAAGGGATCCGCGAACTCGATAAAGGTATTTCAAAGTACTTCTGTTTATTGTTTATTCATTACCTGCCGCTTCAGGACTTGTTTTCAGTTTGAGCGCGTTCTCGAGCTTGCAAAGCGCGCGCCATGCTGCATTCTTTGCACCATCGGTGATTATTTTGTTATGTAGCTCAGACCTAATATTCAATCGTATGCGGTTACATAATAAAAGCGAACGGAACGGTAGTTCTACCGTTGGATGATTTTTTTGCGTTTTGCAGACCTCGGCAGAGGCCGCTTGACCATCAGAGAGACAATAGGGAGTTTTTGTAGATCATTTTCGCCAACCCGCTGCAATACCTATAACTCTACAGTAACGTTACTAAAACACTCAGTTTGGAAACTCCCATAGAGACAGCTTTGAAGAAGTTGTCCCAATCTGTCTCCGAGCAAAGAGCTAATGACGAACACAACGCCAGTATTTCTCCCGCAGCGGCCACTCGAGGAACTGCACGTGACTTCTATTTTGGCTTTTAGAACAGATACAGCAGAAGAGGTTACAGGGGTGCCACCCCCGTCTCCCCGGCGGACGCGCCGCGTCGAACTACCGAAGTTAAAATACACCTAGGTCAGGACGCGCTACCTGAAAGCCCAGCTGAGGCAGGGTTCTATAAAAACAATATTAATTGTGCTGCAAAACCCTGCAAACTAAAGATTTTAAAAACATAACGCGCCCCTCTTTTTGTACGTAACTCCAATAAATTTCATACAAAAAGAGTCTTTTCCGTTTGTTTTTACGCAAAAACAGGCTTTTAAAAAGCTCGAGGTGACCACAGTACACACAAATGATAAAGAGTGGCGCTGTTGTCGCATTTAGCTCGGTCTCAGTGGACGCCAGCGGCCCAAGTTTCGACGGCGAGTTTCCCAACTGAGTGTTTTAGTAACGTTGCTCTACAGTCAAGGCCATCGGCACGCAGGCGCAGTAGCGGTTTCTTCGCTGCGGAGGGCTTAGCAGATTGGGAAACGCGGTCTACGAAAACTCCTTATGAATTTGACTGTCCACTAGACTTTTGCGTTGTTAGCGGGAGCTTGTGCCGTCACTTTAAAGCATAGAACGAGCACGTGCACGTTCGGTCTCTAATTCGGGCCGAACGGTTCACTAAAAATCTAATATTGCGCTGGTCTGCTGCTGTCAAGAGATCGCCTGTTCCATGTAAACGGTTGCAGCACTAAGGCAGCCTAGTTTTTTTTATTTTATAATGAGTGTGCTATGTCCCATACGTTTGTCGAGCGATCGGGTATTTTACGCTGCCAGTGTTACTAATAATTCAAACCCCTCGCGAACAAGCACGAAGTTGCAGGTGCCCCAATAATGGGGTATCTACACGAAAGAGAAATCCGCCCCTTTCCTCCGCGGAGCGCGCATCACGTGAGATATACGTCATCCCTTTTGACGCCTCGCGGCGCCGTTCTCCTCCGTGGCAGAGGCGCGGAGGCATCTTATTGTCAGCACGAAAGCTCCGCAGGTGGGCGGCGGAGCCGAGGTCGGAGTTTCCCTGGTTGCTGACGTCACGACATCCATCCGCGGAGTTCTCCTTTGTGTGGATATCCCTTAAACGGTGCTTGGAACACAACCGGTTTGGACAAACATCCCAGTGTCCAAATCATCCTTGACGCAAGTGCACTGTTCGGAACTCGGCCTTAGCGTTGATTCTACCGAACAGTCATCCTTGAATCTGATGTGTATCTACGAGGCAATAAAGCTACGTTGAACTTGAACTTCACCATTTTGTTTCTGTGAGTGCATTACACTGGGCGACCAGTATCAAGCTTGTCTCTTCAGTTCTGCGATATTTGTGGAGCGCAACTTTGAGTCGAAGAGGACTAACAGCAAGGGTTTAAAATTCTGTGGCTCGAGACCAAATGTAAAGGACTAACTTTTAGTCTCGGGGGCCTAAATGCAAGGTCGCAATAATTAGTCCCAGGGGTCCAAATGCAAGGGCGCAGAGGCTAGTCTGGCTGTTAAGCTTTAAGGGGACTAATGGTAGGGGAGCAAAGGTTGCTCCCGTTACCCTTGCTCTCCCAGGGGACTAACGGTCTTTTCAGCGTATTTGCTCCCCCGAGGGAGCAAGTCACGCTCCCTTTTCTCTTAGAGTGTATAAAACGAGAGCTGGTCGTCTTTCTTCGAAATGAGCGCCTTTACAGTGGTTAATTTTGGTGTCGAAACCCGAGAGTCAGAACAAGTGAGTGACTGATCATGGATAGACCAAACAAAAACGTTCGACGGAGCCGGAGTACTAAGTACATTAACGAGCTGGTGCGGCGTGCGGCACCATGGACGTCCACAGCGTGAACACCATGCTATACAGGCTGCTCTCAAGCAATGAGGAGCTGCGCAAGGTTAATTGGGAAATTAAATTCCTTATCGCCGACGACGACCTGAAGGAGGAGTGCGCTGTCGTGGCGCACTTCAAGGACGAGGTCTCCAGCCTGGTGCAAGTCAAGGCAGTGCATCGGCCGCCATCCGTGACCTCCCGCCAGAGGCAAGGCGCCCGCGACAAAAGGGACTCTTCCCACGGGACCGGAGTGAAGCTTCTGAAGCTACAGCTTTTTCACTCCCCAGGTGAGCTAATTCAGTGGCAACCGTTTTGGGAACAGTTCGACACCGCGGTCAACCGGAACAAGAGCCTCCCTGAGGCCGATATAAGTTTAGAGTGTTTGTGCTCGCTTCTTGTGGGACCTGCCCACAGCGCGATATCGGGGCTTCAGGCAACCGCGGCGGGCTACAGAGATGCTGTGGAGATGCTGAACAAGCGTTTCGGAGACAAGCGACGTTTCGAGTGCGAGCATCTTAGGAAGATGCGGAGCTCCCGAGCATTAAGTCTGAGCGCGACGTCCAAGGACTACGAAACATCTATGATCAGGTAGAAACCAACATACGCGGCTTGCGATGTTTCGGCGTCTCAAGTGGGACATACGCCACTATGGTGGTAGACATCCTGTAGCTTGCCGGCTAACATCGGAGTGGTGTGCCATCGCACCACCAGACACGGGACACAGCTGGATGTTTGCATTCCTGCCATGGACGGGGCCGCTACTGGCGACGACGGGACGTACTTGGACACCATGTATGCAGCATCGACGGATGCGGGCAAAGAATCGACGCCGCTTGGAGGGTCTTGCGAGTGGAGATTAAGAGCCGCGAGCGCACGTTGCGTTTGAGAGAGCCGCGAGAGACCTGCAAGCCCTATAGGAAGGTAGTTCGTAGCCCGAATGTGCAAAATTGCTGCAGTGTCAATCTGATCTCGTGGAAGTTTATCGTGTTACGGGCAGCTTGGTGTGGCGGCTGGTAAGAAAGACTTGCGCGCTAAGACCTGCCTCCGAAACTTGGAGAACATAATAGCGCTTCACGACAGGGACGAAGGGTAAGAACGAGACAACACAATGCGCTAGCGCATTGTGTTGTCTCGTTCTTACCCTTCGTCCCTGTCGTGAAGCGCTATTATGTTCTCCAAGTTTCAGTACCAACTCGCCCAAGAATCCGCATTACTGCCTCCGAAAGATTCTCGGACGACGGAGCCTTGAGCGCGAAACACATGCGCGTCAAAACTGTCTGATCCGGCGTGCGAACTGTCGGAAAGATGGCTGCTCCGAATCGCCGCACAAGACGGTTCGAGTCACATGGCTTCCGATGCGTCGCGGCGTCGCTCCGTTCATCTCCGCCCAGATTTGTGTACACACTAAACTTTTTTACACCCCTTAGGGGTGTAAAGCACTTGTCCCAGGACGAGCACCCTTTGAGGGTGCAAACCAGCACCCCTGTACCAAAGCACCCTATAGGGGTGTGAAGTGTATGGGGTGCTAGGTGCAATGCACCCCAATCCAAGGGTGCTGATGCTGATTTTAATGGGTGCTCGAGGATGATTCATTCTAATCGAAATAGACTTTTGTAAAACAAAACTTATCTTATTTACACAGATGATCTCGTTACAGATGAGCACTTAGCCAAGCCGACACTTTGTACAGGCAGGCTGGCACTAAAAGTGGACTATTATCTAAAATTAGTTGATTAACTTTTTCAATTACTGGTTCGACAGCTGTTGCGAACTTGAAGACAATCACCTCCTTAAACCACTCAATTTTTTATAAATCCTGAAACGAGCACACAGGCCAAAAAAAAAAGAGAAAATATAATTTCACCAAAGGCAGCGGCAATGTAGCGGTCCAGAAAGTACTGTATCTCACAACCCATTTTGTGTGCAAGAATCTTTCTCAATCCTTTTTTTCTAAGGTTAGTGCTAATTTCACGAAACATAAGCTGGTCTAAGGTGACTGCCCCATTTTCACAATATGTGCTGGTGTCATCAAACCAGTAACTAAAAAGCTAATCCATGGATTTTAAGCAATAAGTCCACTTTTAGCTGTCATCTTGCCTCTATAAAGTGTCTGCCAGGACAACTATAACTCAACTGTAAAAAGATAATTTGCATAAAACAGAAGTTTTATTTTACAAGAATATGTTCCGAATAGAATGAATCACCCTGTATCTCAGCATCTGTCAAACAGGGTTCACTATACCAGGCATGACAACCAGAAAACCACGAAGTATGCAGACCAGATAAGTGATGAAATAAGGAGATGCAAAAGTACAGTGCCAGCATAGGACCTCGTTACAGAAACTGGATTCATTATTTGATATGTGTGCAATGCATCAACACACATGCTACTTGAAGCAGCTGTGCATAGATGCACTGTCCGATAATGAAGGCAAGATGTGCATGGTAGAAAAAGGTATTATTTCAATGTGAAGCTTAACTTATGTGCAAACGGAAGTTACAGGAAAATCTTGCGTGATTTAAGTTTTAGTTCCCACAAAATTTGGAAGGAAAATAAAAAAATATCACAGAATTTGTTCCATGGCTAAAGCTTCTGAATTTATTAATTGCTCGATGGTCTTAATACTCATATACTAGAAAAGATCAGTGGGAGATATTCTCAAACATCATATTAAAGAAGGAGTCTGCCACCAATCTCAATGTGTCATTAAAAGTGTCCAATTGTCAAACTGCCAACACAGAAGTGTGATATGCATCACATGCATGATCAGCACTTGCTCATGCAAACTATGCAATGTGAGAAAGTGTATGGTACAAACATAAACAACAAGGAGCTTAGCTTGTTCAATCCGGATACTTGGTCCTTGCATCCCGCTCTGGCTCGTCGGTCATTTGCCTTGCATACGAGGTGGTTACGAGTTGTCATACTTGGTATGCCGTAGTACCTTTACACATTCGCCCAAGGCATGGCGAGTGGCATCAGTTGCATACAAACAGCATGTGATTAAGCTGCAAGTAAATAAAAGTTGTTATCAAATGAGAAACAAAAAACTGAAAGGAAAACTATATTAATAACTATTTATTGAGCTATTATGCGACCACAAAAAATAATGAGGTATGTCCTCCACACACATATCAAAATACAATACTTGAGGCATTCTATCAAATATCACAGCATATATAGGCCTAGATGCTAGTAAAAATCGAGAAACAATTGGGGGGTTTGAGTCAATAAAAGCCAAATTAAATGAATACTCATTTATTGAACTATTATGTGAGCACAACAAAATAACCAGCTATGTACTCCATACAAATAACCAAATATATTTTCTTTAAATATCACAGCATAGGCTTAAGATGCTAGTAAAAATAAGAAAAAAACAAAAATCAATACAGATTGCCTCAGTACATGAGAATGGTTCTTGATAAAAATGACTAGAACCGAAGAACAATCTAGATGCCTTCCGTTTCGAGTGTATACTTTTTGTTCCATTGCACATGCGACTTTCATTCAGGACCCTAAAGTTGCATAAAAATCAAGCTACACTTCTTTTAGTTTAGGGCTTAAAACATTAAAACAAGCTACCATATTTTCCAGACTATAGTACACAATCCGTTGTATAATGCGCAAGGGTAAATTTCGGCTAAAAAGAAAAAGTATTTTCTTAGATAGTCCGCACTCGATGTATAGTCCTCGGGGAAAACTTCAGGCTGGAAAACTCCACAAAAGGGATATCTGCGGATGAATATCAGGGGGCTTTCTGTGATCCGCTCGTCAGCCAATCGCAGAGCTCCTCAAGATTAAGCTTGACCTGAGTTGGTTGCTTGCAGGCTCCCAAGCAAACATGTCAGATGCGAGGTATCGAAAGCCTGGGAAACAGACTGACGGTAAGAGGTTGTCTTGATTACTTTATCCCAGCGTAAAATATCCAAAACACAGCAATCTGGCCTAACCAGTTTTGTAATAATGAACAATCTTGAAACAAAAATTGTAGAGTCCACACCTGTAGATAGACTGTACGGTGTAAAATATCAACCTTTAGACATGTATACTTTGTGCACTATAGTCTGGAAAGTATGGTACATTTATTTTAGTTTAGAGTTAGAAAGTTAAAAGTTAAATGGGTGCTGGTACTGAAATTTGACTTCACAAAACAAGGCACCAGAAGCACACAGTGGGATGCTACAGACCCCAAAACACCACTCATGCAGCAGTATCTCAACTGGATGGGCATATTTTCAAAAAAGAGAAGAGGAGAAACAGATGTCGCAAGCTTTGTTCAATCATGCCCATATTTTCCAAAAAGTACTGCCATCCATACAAGATACCGTCATATGAGTTATGTTCTAAGGTTTGCAGCATCCCACCTAGTGCTCCTGCCTGGTTTCGTGCCATCCAAATCTCGGTTCAGCATCCCTTTGGTACTAGAACGGTTGTTTGTCGGCCTCATTGATTTTACGCTCTTGCAACCTTGTTCAGGAATTTCATCACAACTGGCGTCGGAGTAGTGCTGCTGAGGCCGACAAACAACCGTTCTAGAAGAGCAACTGTGTTTGCCACCTTTTTCGAGTACTTATATTAAAAAGCCAGTAAGCCACCATGATGGCAGTGATGTCGTCCTCTGCATTCTTCACGGACAAAAACCGCTGCTTATCGACAGCGAGGTACAAAAAGTCAGCCTTCTCGGCGTCATTGCCAGAGTACACGACGCACGGCATTGCCGGGATGTCTTGCTCCTGTGTTAGCAAACAAAATCAATGCAATGTAAGGCAGGAACCATGCGTGATAGTGTCCTCTAAATCATCACAGTTAATATATTACTATCTACCAGCGAGCTAGTCCACTGTTATTTGCTATAGTCACTTGATCTATGTTAAATTTGTAATACCCCCACCCCCTGCAGGCCTGATTACACCTGTACAGAATGCAACTTAGACAAGTGGCAGTAAATCATGCTTTCCCAGCACTGAAAAATATGCAAGATCATCAGTGCAACAGGGACACCTGCATTATCTCTGCGATTAGTAAAATTTCGGCAATGCTAGCTAAAAGTCTGGTTCCACATAGAGACGTAAACGTCGCTTTGGCTTGCTCATTGCAAGAAAGCCAGAATCAGTCAACAGGAGCCCACATTCTCCTTGTGAGATCTCCTGATCTGCAATTACTTCACCTCCCATGTACATTTTGGCCAAAATATTTTGCTTTAGATGGTTAGAAATCTTGTGGAAACTACTTTTGGCCATGATATTTCCAACCATCAGTGTGTCAGGAAAGACAGCCACTGGATCTTTTGTATTTTTCTAGAAGAGTGTGCCGTGCAGTGATTAGAAAGCTTGTTTGTCGAAATTGTAGTCAAACATGTGAAGCAGTGCCATCAGCATCGTATTGGCTCCCCTGAGATCATGCGACTTCTAAACATCACCTCCAACTGCATAACTTTGCTAAACTATGATCTAGATGAAGGCTAAACTAGGTACAAGCATGGAACATGGCTCTATCTGTTGTGCAAGAAAGGTGCTAGTTTGTAATGAACTGCATGCTTGGCTGCCATTAAAAAAAAAATGGGAAAACTTTAATAAGATGGATACATTCACAATTGCATATGTGCCCCAATGTTGCCTAAACATTTGCTTAGAAAGATTGTGCACAAGGGAGTTCATAAAAGCGCTAGGTTACATGTTGCAACCTGTGCTACAAAGGATAGTTGAGAGCTTACCTCCTCTCCAACAAACAGATGTGACAGTGCCATGGTTTCCTTGACATTGTAAACCACGATCATCGTAGCCGCTACTGCCAAGATGTCTGAAAAATAGTAGCACCGTTCCAGTATAAGATTAGTAGAAATTCTCTACAGTTTTCATGCCCTTGGCGCCGTGGAGGGCTCGCCTTCCACGGCGCTTGCCTACATGATTTGCAAGGTCCATCGAAGTTGGAGCTTCGGGTACTAAAAGGAGTGTGGAGCTGGATGCAGTGCTGTACAAACATACTTCTTGTAAGCGTCTAAAGCACACTGGCGAAGACTCTTGACTCCAGCCGGTATCAGGGGCAGCAGAAGACGACCAAGACCACGCAAATGTTCCGAGCATGCCTACTTACAGCGCCCGGCGAGTCGAAGGCACAGATTGGCGAGCATTTGTTGCATTAGTCCCATAACCACCTGTTGCACAAAATTAAGGAGCTTGGTTCTAAGCAAAGTTTCCTGCGATCACACAGGTGTAATCGTAGCCACTGCACAGCTGTGACAACTGCTCAAGTGTCTTTACTGCTGAGAGCTACTGTGGTGCGCCCCCTGTTCCACCGCTTCATGGCAGGTGTGTTGATGATTTGATGTTTTCGTTGCTTAATGATTCCATACTTTATAATTATAACTTCAGATGTTCCTTGTTTATCTGCAATATTAAATAAAAAGTACCTTAATAGCTAACTGGTGCAGCTCCCTGATTATAATATTCATTTTGCCTTAAAAAAGACATAGCGGGTCTGACCCATCGTAGTTGCATCATGAGGCATCGCCAATGCGTCGCAAGTCACGTGCATTCGGCATTATGTGACGCCACTGCAGCACAAGCTGGTTCTGCCTTGTTCAATTAAAACATAATGCACTAGTAACATAATTCTCTCCTTATTGCCTAGGTTGCCCAAACCACCAATACAGGGATTCTAAGGATTCCTTTTATGTGAAGAAGCTGAAATGGAAGGTCATAAATAGCGACAAAAAAAATGCTCCTTCATTGTCTTTTGCCCAGTACAAACTGACATGTCTAGCTAATTGCTTCAGGGAGCCCAACGACGTCACAACGCACAAAATGAAAGCAACTGCATGCCAACTCCATCGGTAGTGGATTATTCTTCCCGTCTTGTTTTTCTGTATTATTGTTCTGTCGTGTGTGCATTCAATTTTGTTATCCTCTGCCAGCATTCCTCCAGGGCAGTTTCTCAGCCGCTAATACATATTATAGCTTTTTGGATCCAATTAATTTGAAGGATATGAACCTCAGCTTTCCCAGTGCCACAGAGGCATTGCCAGCGCCTGTCCTACTCAAAAGATAACGAAAGCCCATCCCTCTCTCCGCTCCCCCCCCCCCCCCCTCCCCAAAGTCTTCCATTTTGCTGGGGCCTCTTCTCCCCCCCATCCCCCTCATACAGCATTTTGTCATGGGTGCCACCGAATCACGATTTTGGTTACGTGCCTGGCTTGCTCCCATTTTTTTGTTTGTTCATTACTGTAGGATTTAACTGTAAGCACAGTGTTAATGCAGAGTAAAAAATAGCAGCATACTTTTGTTGGCTAGTGCTGATGATTGGACCAGTTGGTAGACAATTATTAAAAATAAATTGTGAAGAATATGGGAACAGAGCATATGGACATGACACAGCACTGTGTTCATCTCCTCCTCCTTGTCTGTGCGACTCCCGTAATTTGTTTCTAATAATAATTCATTTTTAATGATTTTCTGTTTGGTATCATCTGTATAGGGGTTCACTGTAACGACCCACCTGCCATTGCATTCACTTTGGGGGCAGCTCCCTCTTCCTTATGGTGCCATCGTAGAGGAAGTGCAGGGTGGGCGTCAGTCTCACTCTTGTGGTTCAGTTCCCCAGGTTCCCATAGGTTGCAAGCTGCCAGCCAAATTGGGTCAGGCCTGCCAGCCCTGCGGGAAAGGTCAATTCCACTCTTTTAGACGTAGACACCCACGTTTTGAGTGCACCCGAAAAAAGCTTTAACAGAGAGGAAACGCAATAATTGGCCCTTTTTGAATGCATCTTTTTCTTTTGCTGGGAACATACATAAAAGTCACAAGCTATTGTACATTCAGTGGTGCGGCTTAATTTACGATGAGCATTTTTTATATAACTTCAAGCATTTAGAGAAAACATACAATATAATGGGTCGGACATAAATTGTTCCTGTGAACTATCCTATACATTTACACATTACCTGATATCATGAAAGCAACAGAGCAGGGAAAGCTGTACTGCATGAATTACACATGATTTATAACCAATTAAAAGTTGGTATTTATTTCATTTATTACTATTGGCTATCATTTTTTTACAGAAAGAATAACTGGGCGAGTCGGTACGTTGGTAGTCTTTCAACACCATCGAATATTCAGGATCTTATCGCATTTTTTCATACTTTTGCTTTTTGCTTTTTGTAGCGGCTTTCGCTGCCCCGTAAAAACGCGACGTCCAAACTCACTTTATTTACATCGCACAATCGTAAACTTCGAAAGCGTGCCGCTTCGGCATACGCGAAGATACCGCGCGTCTCTGCGGCACAGGCATAAGCATAGGCAAGAAATCACGCTGCTCGCTCTTGTAACGTTTTTTCTCGCTCCCGCTTTACGAAACGAATCGGTGGCGAGCGGCTGTTGAGACCACACGGCAGAACTAGCATGGCCTTTGATTGCTTGAACTGCCGTCAGACTGCACTTGAACGCTCCGCAAAAGCGTCGTCGGACGAACGTCGCAGAACGGCGCCCAGAACGGCGCCCAGAACAGCCTCTCGGCTCCGCCGCACGCGAATCTCTCTCACCCTGCGGAGCAAGCCATAGGTTTTGAACAACGTACGCTCTTTTCAAATAGCGAAATAACACCGGCCAGAAGCATCGTTAGAATCAAGCATAGCTTAGCAAGCCCATGGTACACGACAGTTTGAAACAGCGACGCAGTTCGCAGAAACAGAAGTGCTCACCGGCGTTTGTAGCAGTGTTGATGGACTCTCCGCAACTTGCGTTGGTAACGCAGCGTCTCCCAGGTCTCAGTCATCGCTTGCTATGCTTGAACACGTTATTCGTAAGGAAGATATCTAAAATATCTGTGAAAACGTAAAAAGGAAGCGACCCTCGAAGCCTGCCCAAAACGGTCACTGCCAACGGCAGCTGAGTGCAATAGCGATGGTCCTTGCGCAGTCTTCAAAAGGCTCTTTTTTTTTTTTGAAAACGAAACTAAGCAAATAAGTATTATATTACTATTAATAGTGTCACTATAATGTTGTAGAAAGTTAACAAAAATTTAGTCTATCTTAGGTTTTATCTAAACTTTAGGTTTTCTTTTTCAACACGAAACCGAAACTATAGCTCAAGCACGTTTCGTTTGTCGTATTCATTTCCGTGCGTGCCTGTGTGCGTGCATGCGCCCGTGTTCGTGTGCGCGTGTGGATACGTCCGCGTGGTTGTTTGTGCGTGCGTCTGCGTCTGCGTGCGTTTGTGCGTGTACATGCTTGCGTACGCGCGTGCGCGCGTGTATGTGTGTGTGTGCGCGCGCAAGCATATCTGTTTATACGTTCTGTTGAACTACGCTAGCAAGAGGACCAATAGACCGATCTCAACAAGCGTTCCACGCATGCGTGACTCCGCCATAGCTGTAGTTCGTGGGAGGCAGACGCCAATTCACGAGATAGCTCATGCCGCCTCGTGCTCTGCTCGCGCAGACCTCTAGCAGGGTTGTCGCATGTGCAGAAAGACTACAGCTCCCACGATGCATGTCGGCAGCAGTGGCGTACTCAAACTAGCTGTGGGATCGGTCTATTGGATGTCCCTGGGCACTGCAAAAAACAATAAATGATTTTATTTTTATTGTTATTATTGAACTATGCCAGCGTGAAGTCCAGTGGTTCTTCCTTAACTCTGCAGTAAATGTTAGTTGATTGATTGAATGATTGAGCTTTATTTTTGCTGGTCGTAATTTGAAACAAATGACAATCGTATTTTCGGAGTAACAGATTTTGGTTGATTAGTCATAAATAAAAATAAAATGAATAAAAAAAATATAGTGTGGTTCATTAATTCATCTAATGTACGCTGAGCCCAGTTATATAAACTGAAGACGACATACAGATATATATCGCTTCCTTCTTTTTCTAAATTATGCTGTTAAATATAAAGAACACCCTTGACCGAATAACTGAGCACGCTTCCAACACCCTTCCAACTTTTAGCACCCCTCACAATGAATCGGAAGGGTGCTCGCGCTCATACACCCTCGCGCTCGTCGTGAGGGGTGCTAACCCTGCAAGAAAAAGGGTGCTGGACGGCTAAGTGAAGGGTGCAAACCCCCTGCAGCACCCCTAAAGGGTGCTGTAGCACCCTTAAAGGGTGTAAAAAAGTTAAGTGTGTATTCCTCTACCGAATGGATGAATGGATGCTAATTGCTGTATTTAAAATGGGCGGTAGCTCGCGCTACCTAGCCTAGATACCTGAAATACTCCCCTCGCGCTTGGTCTTTCTGACTTTAAAACAAATACAATATTTTATCACATTCTATTAAAGTGTGAGTGTTTACTTTTCTGGTCAACATCACTTTAAGAGGGGGGGGTGTGCAACGACTTCCGGACTTCGGTCAAAGATTTCTGGAAGTTGCCCTTTGACACTTCTGAAGTGAAGAACAGAAAACCGATTTCGCCTGCGTGTCCTAGTTGTTGCGTAAAAAAAAAAGGAGAAATATTGGCATTTCGGGCACCCCTCAACTCACTCCCAGCCTTTAGGGTCACACCTGGTACCCCTCCTAGTGACGTCATTCGGAGTGCCGTGTAGCTTCCCGTGTGTTATCTCGGTAGACGCTTCCCCTCATTCTCTCTGCTGACATTAACGGGCGTTAGGCTGTAGCTTAGAGCCGAATAGGGTCACGTAATCTTTTCGCCGTAGTTCCTTTGGCTGCCATTTGGGGCTGCAGGTGGGGGAAAAAGCTCGACTTTTGCTTTGCGATTATGCAGCGGAATCGCGACATTTTTTTTAATGAAGGAGACGTTTTCTGTATCCTCCGGGACACGATAAACAACGTAAAAATGACGAGATGAAAATTCTTTTAATCAGTGTGTCGAACCGAAAAAAAATACGGGTTCGGTTACGGTTCAGGTTCAGGTAAATTTATTTTGTTCCGGTTCAGTTCCGGTTCGATTAATTCGATCCGCGAACCGGTTTGCGAACCGGTTCGGGGCGCTGAAACGGTTCGCGAACCGGTTCGGAAGTTATAAATGACAAATTGCAACATCAAAAGAAATTACAAATAAAACATCTGAAATCAGCACATACGAAACGGGATACATCGTAGTGTAAGGCTCAGGGATTTCTACCAGGGATGGTTTCTTTATGTGCACTCAAAGGTTACCTCACCAATGTTTACGCATTCGGACTTCATCTAATTGGGTCCGACGCAGTAGCTGTAAAATCCGCGACCTCCTTACAAACCCACTTACAAGTAGAACTCGCTAACTATCCCGCCACCTCGGCGTGTAAGCAATTGAAGGAACAGTGGGCAGAAAATACAGCTTTCTTTATTTGAACTAGCCTTCGGTAACTCAAATTAGACCCTTAAAGAAGTTTTCATTAAACAAGATACGGAATATGAAAAACACTTCACCGAACGCAACGCCAGAAGGACGTAATAGGATAAATATTTATATAGAAGAGTTCGCTGTCTCACAAATATGTTAGCTTCTAAGTGCCTATACGAAATCGGATGCATTATTATCAAACTCCACAGCCTTTTATTTTCTCATTGCGATGGAAGCAAGCTTCAAGAACTCGCGCGTTCTAAAAACGTGTTATGAAATGAGCACACAGCAGCATTTAGGATTTGCGAGATTGTAGGGAAAAAAAAATCCCGTGACGCGTTTTTTTTTTTTTTTTTTTGCACAGCTTTTTAATTTTCTTTTTTTCCGTGCAAGCCGCGACCAGCGCAATACTGGTTCCTTTGTCAAGATTCATGGATGCAGCGTTTGTCAAAATTCATGGATGCAGCGTTTATATTCCCAAGACTGAGTGGAGAAGAAAAATATATAAGCGAGGGTGTGTGTCAGTTGACGGCACTTAAAAAACAAATGGCATTGATAGCACATTCATTGTCAACAGCGCGTGGCCGAACCGTTTTGACATGAGCCGGTAACCGTTATTTTTTTTCCGGTTCAGTTCCGGTTCAGGTTCATCGCGATAACGATATAACGGTTCGGGTTCGGGTTCAGTTCCGGAAAAAATACCGGTTCGGTTCCGGTTTTCGGTTCGGTTCGGTTCCGGTTCAACACACTGCTTTTAATCATAAAATCGTTGCACCGCCCCTTTAATCACGATAGACCGCAGCGTACCTTAAGAGTCACCCCAGCGAAGCGAGCACTGCGTACAAACCACGTGACTACGTACCGCCCGCATTGCTGCGTCTCTTCCGAAGTTCACGTAACACTCACACGACATTCGAATGGCTCGCAGCGTCCGTTGCTGTCCATCTTAAGGTGAAACGGAGTATATTCGGGCTCGACGGCCTCGATCGGTCCCAGAAGGCCTGCTTGCTTGGCACGTGAAATCAGCAGCTCGTTTTGTGCGCGCGGGAAAACTCGATGGCGTCCGTTTCCTTCACAACCACTACTCGCGTCGCGTAAAACGCACCGCGCACCGCCACATCCGCCTCCCCGAGCCACAAAGCGCCTCCTCGCCCGATCGGTTCGAAAGTCACGTGACAACATGACCTTCGCGCCGTCCGTGCTGCCATTGGCTGCGGCAATCCGAAAATCGGACAGCAGTGCGGTGAACATCTAGCAAGTTGGTCGCATGCCGGCGCAGGACGGAGCCTCCGTCCGACGCTCCGGTGCGACGAAAACCCTCGCCTCCGAACGTCGTTCCCGCGGTTCGCACGTCGGATGGGACAGTTTTGATGCGCGTGTGTCTCGCGCTTACATTCGAAGGGCTGAAAACTATCTTGGTTGACGTCAAGCAAACGTTGAACTCGCGGTTATCGGCGTACCTCCGCGCAGATTCCAAGGAGGCCGCAGCCTTTACATCCGCGCATTTACTCATGAGGAGGCGACTGAAGGTCCTTCCGGAAGCTGAGCCGCCCCAGGCGTCATCTAGCTCATGGCGCGATTCTACAGCCGCTGGCAGCGAGAATACCTACTGGAGCTTCGATCGGCACATCTCGCCCAAACCGCAGGCGACTTCCCACCAGTGTTGCGGAATGGGCACACCATTCCATTCCAATTCCATTCTGGGGAATTAGAGTCTTCGACAATTCAATTCCTTTCAACTCCTAGGAATGGAGACATTGAGCCCATTCCCATTCCTGGAATGGATAAATCGTTCCATTCCATTCCTTTAATTCCTAAACGTAAAAATTGTCACTTGACAGCTACATTTTGTTGCCGGCATAAGCAGCATAAAGCTGGCATTATCAAATGCAGAGACAATTGCAACAAAAAAATGCTAAATTTCCCCAAAAAGCACTGATTTTTACTAAGCGGACCGCTGGTGGCAGAAAGTGTTTATTTACAATGCACTGCAAACATCGAGAAAGCCCCTTGATATGTCGATGCTTGTTTAAGACATCGGTCTCGCGACCACGTGGCTCGCAACAAACAGCAAAACTTAAATCCACTCATTTTTCTTTCCTTTCTTTAACTTTTTTGCATTTGACTTTTAAGACATACGCGGCCAGCGTGTTTGTTTGATAAGACCATAAAAATATCCAGTTCGTGCGTGGCGCAGGAATAAGCTATATTACTGTATTCTTCAAATACAGCAACACGGCTAGTACGCGCTGCTGGAAGCGACTTCATGCAGAGCGGCAAGAACACATCCTCTGACAAAATGCAACCTCTGCGGCGCAGCACGAGGGACCGTATAGACCATGTCACGAAACCTGTTTTAAAACGCATAAGTTCACGCTTGCTTTACGAATCTCGATATTTCTTATCATATTCAATTCAATTTTTGGCTGGTTCGCCTGCCCTTTTCCACCCTTCGCATACTCATTCTCGTGTTTCCTCTTCAGATGGCGAATGAAGTTCGATGATATACGCCGACTACACCGTGTATAGTTTTGTTGCACAACTTTCAGCGTGCAGCTTGTTTATTTTCTTCGCGACTAATGTCGAAAAATGTCTTCTACGATGCCATGACTCGATCTGTATTTATCTTGTCTTCTCGTCCGAGTTGTGATGTCCCTCTTTGCGCTGATCGAGTGGCGGGTTCAGGCAGCAGACGGTACCAACCAATTCATTCTTCTACCTCGGTGTCGGTTGTTCGCGTTGTGGCGACGGGTCGGAAAGTCAGCGTTGACAAAGCTCTTCACATCAATATACGATTAACGGGGTAATACCGCACCGTTCAAATTGACATTCCCCGTGTTTCCTCATCAACACCGTCCAATTGACTTCTCACCGCCTCAAATACGGTTCAGGACAAGGAGCACGAATGCAGACCGGACAGCCGAGACGCGCGGAAGCCAAAACCTCAGTGGCAGCTAGCACCCAGCTCTCCTTCTCAGTTGCCCTCACAGCAGCGGTCGCGCCTCGTCTGGCGCGGGACGGTCTTTCTGCAGGTCTAGTCAGTTCGGTCACACCAAGAGCGGTGACGATAGTCTACTGCACCTTACGATGTACCTCAACCAGAGTGTCGAACCGAAATTTGTATCGGTTCGGTTCCGGTTCCGGTTCACGAATTTCGGTTCAGCTCCGGTTCAGTTCCGGGGACCGAAAAATAACGGTTCGAACCGGTTCGAACCGCTAAACTGTATATATGTTTTCCGTGTTTCTTTGGCTATAGGCACTTTTCAGGAGTGAAACGAGTAACTATTTACCTTCTTTTTTCATTTGTTGAATTCACTTTTATTTTCAGGTACCAAAAATAAATTGCGTTGTTTCATTTGGATGAAACAGTAAATCAAAAGCTAGATTAACATATATGACCGAACATCTAATTCTTTTTACCTCAGTCGCATATATTTTACCTGAATCTAAAGGTTATCAGTCTGGTGTGTCGCCTAAAATGCACATGGTTAGTAGACCATTGCGTCGCAATATTAAAAGTCGAGCCCTACTATGCTCTTGTACTTAAAGAAAATAATTACAGTGCATACAATCATAAAATGGGCACGTCCTCGCCATATATATCCTGAAATCTAGATTATAAAATACGTTTCACAATATATATGATGACGATGCAACTAAGCAAAAAGCAATAATATTTTCAAAATGTCAGGAAAGCTTTAGCACAAACCCTTTCCGTCTACCTTTTATAGAACACTAAGCGGCAAGCACAACGCTTGCTTTCCTGACTAATATTGTTTTCATTCAGCACCATGACGCAGGCGAATAATTATGCAGAAAAGAGTGACCTTCGTATTCAGCACGGATCTGGCCAAAAATAGAGCGCATTGAAGTGCATATTTTCCACAGAGCTTTGCGTTTAATGTTTCTTCTTGACGAGATGCCGGTCAATTCACTTTGTAAATAAGCATCACCTTTGCTAATTGGGGATTTGTTGTTAAATAGATTAAAGTAGTATTTCATAGTCTACTCGACGTTACATCTGCTTAATTGGTCACTTTCTGACGGTCTGCGTGCGCAATCGTCATAGTTCCGCCACGCGCCACTGTGTGCTTTGTTTTCATCCAGTCCCCAGACACATAAAATCGTTGTTCGTCAAATAAAAGACGCAACAGACTTCTATATGTTTGAGAAGCTGAATACTCGTCAGGAACACGTGTCATTTAAATCAGCTTCAAAATGAAAAAAAAATCACTAAGTTATTTTTAAATAACTTATGCAAGTGCCTCTCGAGGATAAAAATGCCGGAAAAGATTTCCAGAGCATATTTCAGGGGATAATGTGTGAGTGCATTAACTTATGATGTATGTTTTTAGGGTGATCGTCCCTTTATCCATGTTGTCAAGTCTTCAGGTAGTAAATAAATATTTGCTATTGTCATCAATCAATTTGACTGTATGGAGTTCACATAACCGCTTGAGACCGACACGGGACGATGATACTCGAAAATAGCCATCCGTTGAGTCTGCGGAACGGGCTTATTTGTTCGCTCTTGGGCAGTGTGAAACACCGGCTCTCGGGAAATGCCAAAAAGAACTGTGTGCTTACGTTATAGATTTGAAGGCAAATACACAAAATGGGCAGAAATAGAGATAATAAATGATATTCTTCTAAATAATGCCATTCAAGACGCCAATTACTGTGAAAAGAAATATATAGGAATGGATGTTTTAAACGTAAACACGTTTGACAGAACTCCGTCTGGTTGGGTCAAAAAGTTGAGAAATACAGACTTTCACAAACCAAGTCCTAAACATTTAGTGGCTCGACGTTTCAATTGGTCGAGCTCAATAGGTCAAAAGCCGCTTAACCCTCGGCGTGTGTCAACGGACTAGGGCACTTAAGAAGAAGTGGGTGAAGCAAACGACACACCGTAGATAGAAAAGGAGCTGCTGCTCTCCACGTGCTAATAGTCGTGCACCTGTTTTGGGGCCTAATTTTACAACTCCGTGCTTTATCAGTCATGCGCGCTCTTGCATTTTATTAGACTGCAGAACATCATCGCGAGTCTGCTATATATACTGCACAACTTTACAATTTGGAGATCCCCTTTTGCTATACATTGTTTCAGCTTAAAGCGGCATTGCAAAGGAACGAAGAAAATCAAATGCTCCTTCAAACGGCGTGCCTATCAGTGTCAAACGCGAACGTTCAGTGCCGACATTGGTCTAGAACTTGAGATAATGATGACATAAAATTCTAGAGGTAGGACTGGCTGAATAGGCGCAAGGACCCCTTCTGATCCTTTCAAGCACGTGACTCTCACTCAAATATTTCCTTGTAACACCCGTAAATTGGTGGGGCGTTCACATCTTCATAACTGGATGTTAAATTCCAACACTTAGGAAGATCGCGTATGGTTGTTGCACGCTCTTGTCGTTTCGGTTCTCTACTGGTTCAGACCAAGGACGCCATCAACAAAAGAAAATTTGCTCAAAATTCTGAATTTCTTTAACCTATTATGTTCAAAATAGGCTAGGTTTATTGTTTATTTTATGTTTAATCTGTTGCTAGGGCCCCAGTCACTAATTCAAAGGAAAGCAATGCAAATTAAAAAAAAAATGGCCAGAAACGTTTTGCATGGCCTCTTCAAGTACAGATGCAGCCTATGCCACAAGCGCGAGCCTCTGGTCCCGAGCACCCGAACTGCAGGAACGCGCGTGCTTAGACGCTGAAAGCCCAGAGTTCGCTTTTTTAGCTTCTGAAATACTTACACTTCCCGCTCATTCACACTGGAAGCGGATCCGCGTTCGCAACCGCTTTGCGAACGCGGTTGTATAAAGATACCGTACAATTGCACGCGCACTTGATGTCATCGAGTGCGCGTGCAATTGCACTGGATCTTTATACAACCGCGTTCGCAACCG
The DNA here is from genome assembly GCF_016920785.2 of Ixodes scapularis. Lineage (NCBI taxonomy): Eukaryota > Metazoa > Arthropoda > Arachnida > Ixodida > Ixodidae > Ixodes > Ixodes scapularis. The sequence continues at coordinate 99,195,046 of NW_024609882.1, forward strand.
CTTTGCGAACGCGGATCCGCTTCCAGTGTGAAGGAGCGGTTAAAGTGGAACGGAGTGTTGTGTTGAGAACATCACATTTCTACAGAAAACTGCACTGTTTAACATGGTTCGCATTTTGGTCAGAAAATCTAATTCTGAGGTGCAAAATGCACGCTGCAAAAGGTTCGCGCTCCAGCGCAACCCATGTATTCAGAAATTTTTCTTGCATGGCGCAGCGTAGTGAGGGACGGCCCGAACGTCTGTCACCCCAAAAACGCGCTTTCTGGCAGGAGTGATTTCGCAAACGAAGTTGTTTTGCAGGATCACGCTGCCTGCTCTGCGCCGAAGATGCGGAGCAGAGGAACCTTCACAACACATTAGGTTTTTAACCCCCCCCCCCCCTTTTTTTTTCTTCATTTGACGGTGCTCCTCTACAGAACACTTTTTAGTTTGAGAGACTCCCTCCTTTGTTTGGGGGTGCCGATTCGACAGTTATATTTCTGTTATTTGTTTGCAGTAATTCTCCGTTTCTTTTATTTTGCACCCAAAAACTGTGGACTTTAAACAAAACTGCGAGATTTTGAGCGACTGCTGACGTTCGGCTGTCACTCAAAAACCACTAGAATCTTTTCTTTTTTTTTTCAGGTATCTCTGCCGTACACACTTGTACTTCTATTTATCGCCAGATTAATAAGTCATATTTAGTTCTTTCAATCCTTTTATTCTCGGGGACAACTTTCGGAGACTGTTCACCAACAACGAAAACATGTCTTAGTGCCTCCCAATGATATGTACATGTAAAATGACTCATGCAACAATTTTTGCACTTTCAGTAAATGCCGCTAACAGGTAATCTCCGACGTTGATAGCTTGCAGAAACACCCATTAGTTTCCTTCTCTGCTCAAGGGCAGACGCAGAAAAAATCAAGGAAAGAACAGCTTTCCTTTTCTCAACTCGCAGTTCGAACAAGCGGCGATGTGATCTGAAGCTAATTGTATACCGCCAGTGTTCATCATAGTCATGCCCTGGGGTTGGCAAAGAATAAAGCATGGGTTGAGCTTTAGGCATTATTATAGTTCAGCTATTCTTATCTTTGATTGAACACGAGTCAACACGAATGTTTGGCGATGATGAATGTCAAAAACACGAGCACTCGGTTCGGGCTCATGACAACCGAGTACGTCACGGTGTCGCGTTACTCGCAGTGAGAAGTCGTGATTGCATTGACGTCAGGGTGTCAACAACGCTAATATACCTGTATTTCTTTGCAACTCAAGAAGGTAGGGCGAGGGAAAAGTTTGCCGGGGAGGAAAAAGCATACGAAACGTTGGAGAAGAGAGGGGGAAATTGACGTTCTGAATGTAAGTCAACCTGACGCGGTGAGTCATGCGACCACGCGACGGGGCCGCGTGACGTGACATTATTTGACAGCATGTCTTGAAACCATGACGTCACGTGACCACGTGGCACACGATTAACCGTACTGCCAATACGAAAGCGGCACGCAAACCCGCAATTTCTTATACATTGCAGTTCGGTATATGACAACTTGATCACTACATAGAAATGCCAGCTGCCAATTTTTACTTCTCAAACACTCACTTTGTAATAACAAAAATATTACCGTGAACCGTTTTGAACCGGTTACCGTTATATTTTTTTTCCGGTTCAGTTTCGGTTCAGTTCAAAGATGGCGGCAAAGATTTCGGTTCGGTTCAGTTCCGGTTCGGCTAAAAATAACGGTTCTGTTCCGGTTTTCGGTTCGGTTCGGTTCCGGTTCGACACTCTGACCTCAACAGACAGCACGAGAGCCATCGAAACCAATCCAGTACTTTCTGAGTGTCGCGTGATTCTGCGGTCCCGCTCACGGTGCTGGATTGCCTAGAGTGACTCGTAGCGTCCGCAGCGGTCCATCGCAAGGTGAAACGAAGTATGCAGAGACTAAAGTCAAAGGAAATGAGCGGGAATCCGCTAGCTTGCTTGTAGCCCCAACCCACTAAAACATATAACACAGAAAACAAGCATCGGAACAAAGACCAAGTAATAGGCGAACATACATCACAATTGCAGTACAAAAAAAAAAAAAAAAAAAAAAAAACAAGCCTCGGAGCAAAGCGCAAGAGGAGAAAGTGAATCTCGCTTTGTTTTAATGCCGAAGCAAACCCACATGTCGCACTTCAAAGGAGTGCGCACGAATGAACGTGGAAGGCAGCAGGGTTGGCTGCCTGCTAAACAACGCGCCTCGAACTATAAGAAAACAATACCTGAACACCTTTCGACGGCGCCCGAGTCAACGAGTTATGAGAGCTCTGCGAGTTATGAATCGCTTCCGCTCCCAGATCTCAGTCTGTGCGCGTGCGTGCGTTCTACAAACCGTCGCAACAACAACAAAAAAAGCATGACAAGAAGGACGATGAGGAGTTGTGCATGGCGGTTTCTTTCTTCGCCGCTCCCTTTCCTTTTGCTTGGTGCTTGGTTTCTTGTTTCGCTCTCGTGTAACGCCATCGAAGCCCGACGCCTGCGCGTCCGTGAAAGGCGCCACGTTACCACCCTTTCCGCCTTTGCTCTTTGCTTTGACGCCTGATTTTTATATTGCATTTTTTTGGCGTATAAGTCTGTTAGGGCTCCTCGCGGGCTAGCAGTTTCCCGCTCATTTTATTTCTGAGGAAACTGATTCACTGACTGGCTCGGTTTAGCTGACCGTAAGCACTAAAAGAAAGAAAGAAAAGAAGAAGAACCGTGCCCATTCCATTCCCATTCCATTCCGGGCAAAACGCACCTAATTCCATTCCCATTCCATTCCCCTCAACGTTGCCGCCATTCCATTCCCATTCCATTCCGGGGTCGTGAAAATGAGGAATGATTCCGGAATCATTCCAACTCCGGAGTGCGAACTCCGCAACACTGCTTCCCACTAAGAGTTGAGGACCTGGCTCTACTGCTCTTGAATAACAGTCTACGACGCCTGTGTGTTGAAACTTCCGCATCACGTATGTTTTCAGCGGGAGAGACGGGCACGTGCGTGGCTGGGCCATCAGGCTCTCGCTGGAAGCCTCCAAGGGACGACAAGGGCAGCTGCTCTATCCACTGGAGGTAATTTGAAGAAATGAACGGTGCGCTCATTTCGATTGGGAGATGTTAGAAAACAATCGACGATACGACAGGACCCTTGTTTCGCACACCCCTCAATCCCGCCCCCCCCCCCCCCCTCTCTTTCCGGCCTGTGTGTTTGCTTTTCGCCGCAAGGCTCAGTGGCGAATCGAAGAGAAGGCCCCTTCTCGTGACGTCGCACCTCCCTCCCTTCTAAATTTCTCTGTCCTCACATGCGTGTGTGTGCGTGTGTGCGTGCACGTGTGGTTTCCGGACGAGGCGACGCCATCCACCATGAGAAGAAAGGATTTAAGGAACGGGAAAGAAGGTCGCCAGTTTTCCTGTACTAGGGAATTTAAAGTCAGTCTGAGTAAAGCTATCACCACGAGAGCTGTTCGCCTTTTGTTTCTCCAGAGCGGGCGCCATTATGGTGCGTCAAGCCATACAGTGGATACCGGGGAACCAGAGCATAGAGAGAAACAGGTTCGCCCATGAGCTCGCATGCCGAAGCCAAAAGTCGGGCAACCCCATCTCATGACTCCATGCCCTCGGACGCCTACATCCAGCCGACCTTTAAGCGAAAACTAGAAATACCGCGCATAATTTTATAACTAAGGTTAGAATACCGAACTGAGGGGTTTGAAAGTTTCTAAAACATCTCAAGACAAAACATTTGACGATTTTCTACCTTCCAATTTTCGGCGCTAAAAAATTCGTTTTTTTGTTTTTTTTACATTATCTTAAAAAAGGTTGTATGTCATGTGACGTACGTTTTTCGATAAATTTCGCGAAGAAACTTAATTGTTTTTAGGTCCCGTGAAGTCCGGTCACTTCCATCAAATTTCCAACAAAATTTAGCGGGGAAACTGAATTAGTGTCTAGATCTTGTCACGTCAATATTTCCGCTGAACTTAGCGGGGTAATTGAATTGGTGTATAAGCCATGTGACGTCAATTTTTTTGCTAAGTTTAGAGGAGTAAACTGAGCATTAGGAGGCCAAAAAGGTCCAGTAAATGGGGGGGGGGGGGGGCAGCTAAAGAATGCCATCGCAATAAAACAAAACTTGACTAAACAGCCCGTCCTGCATATTAAACCGAAAAAACTCCACTTAGAGCGCAGACTATAACACTCATGCCCAAATACCTATGACACTATCTTAGTCGCACAACAGGAGCACCACAATGCAGTACTGCAGCCAGCACCCCTTAAAACCGATCAGTTTTGCGACTACCTCAAGGTAGCAGCCAGAATTCGAGCAACAACACGGGCACTTCCAGACACTCAAATCTAGGAGCTGTGAGCAGTGGTCCACACTCCCTTCGGGACCGAAATAATCCTCAAGCCCCTGCTGCTTTAGCATGTCAAAGACGTGCTGGGCGAGGAGTGCTGAGACAAGACACATTTGTGGGTATAAATAAACTATTTAGTCCCATTTTCGCTCCAGAGAGCTTTCTCGCAGACTAACCAGTCATTGCAAAACAATTGGCTGCAGAAACCACTATAGTGGTTTCTGCAGCCAATTGCTTGACGATCAACCCTATAGGGTTGATCGTCAAGGAATTGCGATAGCATTCGTCAGGTTTAAATACTTTTTTTACGAGGCCATGGACGACGGCAACGACGGCGTCCAGGACGAGAGGGCGACGTTAAGAACCCCGTCTAGGACGACCTCATAGACGACCTCTTGGACAACCTCTAGGGCCTAGAGCCCTAGTGGTTGATGTGGGTTCACGTGATGGCAATATTTCTGCTAAATTTAGCGGGGAAACTAAATTGGTCAGTAGGTTCCGGGACGTCAGGTCACGTGACATCGAATTTCTCGTTAAATATAGAGGGGAAACTGCATTGGTGTATAGGTCATGTGACGTCAAATTTCCAGCTAAATTTAGCGGGGAAACTAAATTGGTTTGTAGGTCCCGTGACGTCAGGCTACGTTGCACCAACTTATCCGCTAAATATAGCGGGGAAACTGGATTGGTGTATAGGCCATGTGAAATCAATTCTTCCGCTAAATTTAGCGGGGAAAGTGAATTGGTTTGTGAGTCCCATGACGTCAAGTCACGTGGCATCAAATTTCCCGCTCAGTTAACCCGGGAAACTGAATTGGTGTATAGACCGTTCCATTAGGGTCATAGCAGAGACGGTAAAAGAGAAAAAAATGCACTCCCCCTCTCACCCCAATGTCGCCCGCTCCGCCGAGTGGGCTGTAGCTAACATCCGGCTGGCGTGCAAACTCAGTTTAAAATCGCGTCGTTTTGGACATTTCAAGCGCAGATGCGCAAATTTTGGTATGCTAGTTATCGTGTAATATTATGCTAGATAAAAAGACTCATAGGGTCCAATCGCGCTGCTACCTGCGATCAAATAAAAAAATATAGGGAAAACTGTGTCAGATTGGCCGGTCTCTTTGGCGAAAAGTAAATCCGGTTGCTGTACCTTTTTTACTATACAAAAGTTCGTACTGGTGTAGACCTTCAGCGACCATGAGTGGAATTCTGAAACAATAAATAAACCATGCTCTCCAGTCGCAATACCAGCAGCAGTTGAGGGTAGTACTGCCGGCTGACTCAACTGCTATTTCAGTAACGGAAAAAAGATATGCTGGTTGATCATTTAGCAAAATAGAACAACAGAGAGCTATAGGCTGATTTTGGAGTAGCCACAACTATTCTAAGAACGCGAACCACTTTACAACGGCAGCCACGAGCGAGAGTTCGATGTTCGGTAGAGCCCGCCGATACAGCCCAAAGATGGAGAACGGCAACCTCCCGTTTTGTCGTCTGCCAGCGGAGTCGGGCGCGTGCCCTCTCTCTCGTTTTACCCCGCCGAACTCGCTGAACTTCCCGGATGTGTGGAGAGGGCGCTGCGGTCGAACAGAGAGCGCCAACTGGAATCCATTCCATTTGGCGCTCTCTGGGCGGCACCATTCTGTGGTGCCGCCCAGAGAGCGGGTTCGGCGGGTTCGGCGGGGTAAAACGAGAGAGAGGGTACGCGCCCGACTCCGCTAGCAGACGCCAGACTTGTACACGTTACTGAAAAATAGTAAGGAATTACATTTACAATTACTCGAGGCCAAATTGTAATTTATTACAATTACAATTACCCTCCCATAAAAGTAACTAACCGTTACTGCAAAAAGTAATCCGTTACTTTCGTGGCGTTACTTTTGACATTATTGTCCTCAAGTAAGAAACAAAGGGAAGAAGGTTATTCAAGTTCTTATTGTTGCAACGTGTTCCATTTAATGACCTTGAGTATTTTGAGCAACTGCTGGCTCTCGAAAGTCTCGTCAGACATTTTGCGTTATTTCTTACTCAGTATGCCGACTGCTACGCTGAACACCATTTGAGCTGAGGCACTGGATGGGAGTGCCATCTTGTTCCTCACAAATGCTTCATGCTCTGCATTCAGCTTTTTCAGCGAAGCAAGGGAAGTACTATTTACCTCGAATGTAGAGCAAAGCTTCGTCGTTGCAGCCGTTGCTTGCTATTCGAGAGATTTAGTAGATCCTTTCGATACCTCCGATACCCGCGATAACGGTACCCGATAACGATATGATGCATACGCAAAGACGGCGGCGAAGTATCGGATATCGTTATCGGAGTTATCGGACCGATCTACTAAAATTCTCTATTGTCTAAATCGCGAAGCTGTGGAAGCCATCAATAGCAAAACATAGTTGTAACAGTAAGGTGATAATTAAATAATATATAAGGTTTGGTTCGATATTCTTCTTCCTTTGGTTCTGAACAGTTCGAGCCTCACTTGAGACGTTGGTGAATAAAAAGAAGTTTCCAGTATACAAATATAAGTAATAAAAGAAAACGAAGGACACTCATAATAACAATTAATTAGAACGTCGGTTAAAACAAGGAAATGTAAATGTGGGTTTGCCGTGTTTACTTTTCTTGGTGCCGTTCAAAAACGCACGGAGCACGAACCGACTGCAGTTTACTCCGGTGTCCTCCAGATAGACGTTCGCTGATGCCACGGGCAGCAAATAGGGAGCCTTCATGTGCGCTTCTAGACTCTAGGCACTCTAGCAGCAAAGGGTAGAGTACTAAGTAAGCGGCGCCTCTCGAATTTCACTCTCTCCTCAAGTCCAGAATATCAAGTCTACGTCAGTCACCAATATATTTTATTTGTAAAAATATCTGCTTGAGATAAGATGCGTCCTGCTGGGGCAAAGCAGGAAGAAGAAGAAAGGAAGACCATTACCATTTTCTAAGTGCTCGCAAAAAGCTGACTCACAAAAAGGGTAGGGTAGACGGAGCGTTGTCTCGTGTTGTGACTTTATGAAAATGGTCGTAGTCACTATAACCGAGAAGGACATTGTTAATTCTTTTCAGTGCACTTAGCGCCTCGAGCTTCTCGAAGAGGAGCACAATCACTTGGTGTCCTCTTCCCGTCTTCGACCGCAAAGAAAAAATCAAAGGGACTAAAAAGAACCGGAAATAACTTGCCCCCCCCCCCCCTATTTTTTTTCTTTTTTTTTTGTAGAAATGTTTATTTCGTATTTTTTACATTGTTTTTAGGGTCTAAAAAAATAGCTTCAGGGGCTTGGTGTTGCAAGAAAAGGCTTTGCGGAACTGAAGAGTGTCAAGCCTCACTTTGCGCTGGTCAATTCGCGTGACAGTGTCACTGCGCTCGACTTTACAAAAATGAAAAAAAAAACTATTTAGAATTGGGGGGGGGGGGGGGGAGGGCGTGTCCTGACAAAAAAAAATGTAACGGATTACAAGGAATCCGTTACGTCAAAGATGTAAGGGAATTACTTTAAAATTACTCTAGAAAATATGTAATTATTCCGTTACAAAATTACTGATAAATGTAAGGGATTCCAAGTAATTTCGTTACTTGTAACGGATTACGTACAAGTCTGCGAGACGACAAACCGGGAGGTTGCCGTTCTCCATCTTTGGGCTGTATCGGCGGGCAGTACGGAACATCGAACTCTCGCTCGTGGCTGCCGTTGTGAAGTGGTTCGCGTTCTTAGAATAGTTGCGGCTACTCCAAAATCAGCTATATAGCTCTCTGTTGTTCTATTTCGCTATATGATCACCTAGCATATCCTTTTTCCGTTACTTAGATAGCACTTGAGTCAGCCGGCAGTACTACCCTCAACTACTGCGTGTATTGCGGCAGGAGAGCACGTTTTTATTTATTATTTCAGACTTACACTCATGGTCGCTAAAGGCCTACACCAGTACGAACGTTTTATATTAAAAAAGGTACAGCAACCGGATTTACTTTTCGCCAAAGAGACCGGCCAATCTGACACAGTTTTCCCTATTTTTTTTTTTTTTTTTATTTGCACGCAGGTAACAGCGCAATTGGACCCTGTGAGTCTTTTTACCTAGCATAGTATTACACGACAACTGGCATACCAAAATCTGCGCATCTGCGCTTGAAAGTTACAAAATGACGCGATTTTAAGCAGAATTTGCACGCCAGCCGGACGCTAGCTACTGCCCACTCGGCAGAGCGGACAACGTTCGGGGTGAGAGGGGGAGTGCATTTTTTTCTCTTTAACCCTGTCTGCTATGACCCTAATGGAACGGTCTATAGGTCACATGACATCAATATTTTGCTAGATTTAGCGGGGAAAATACGTATTAGGAGGCCAGGAAGGTCCGCGATAGTCCGTGTCGTCCGTCTGTGTAGCTAAAGTTTGCTACCGCATTAATAGCTGTGCACTGTGGGCAGCCTGACGGCTGCCCAGCCCGGTTGCTCCGCTACAGGGCACAGGGTGCGAAGTTTCCCGCGTGGCGGCAGAATCAAGCCGGCCACGCGCACATCGCACGCGCCGCCTTGATAAGGCGGATCAGAAACGGCGCACAGGGCGGTCGCTGCCTCAACTCAGGCGCCGTTGGCAACAATGTTAATCATCTTGTCCATGTTCCATTAAATGTAGTTTCTCGTTGTTGAAACCGTTCGCTCCGTGTTTTTCTTCCGGGTCAGGTAGGCAGTAAGGGCAAACCGACCACGGCACATATAAGTTTTTTTTTTTTTTTTTTTTTTTTTTAGAGGTAAGAGCATTACAGCGCGTACCCAGGAAGTCGTCGTGTAGCCCGAGATGCTTGAGAAGCCAGTAAAGGGCCACGTTGGGGAAGGCGCAGCAGGCGAGCTTGGCCCGTCTGTTAATGAACAGGAAGGAGGCCAGGTCCGCCCCGGGACCCTCCAGGGAGTACACCACCGCCGCAGGGCACGCCACAAACAGCAGGACCCCGACAAGGCACGACCTCAGCGCTGAAACCAAAAAGATCGGCAGAGTAGTAGTTCTTCTTTTGCTAGAAAACGGGAACGTTTTACCAAATCCATTCGGATGAGAGGTCGAGAACAGAAGTGTGCGCTCCTACGTCTTTGTAGGGCACACGCGCCCATCTTATGGTGTGACTTCTACGAGGCCGACACCTGTTGGGCGTCGCGAGCATCTGCATTATTGCTCTGTAGCCAATGAGATTGCTGCATTTCGCAGATAAGAGAAGCAATTACAATACAAGGATCGTGAACATGATGAACCTTTCTTAGTCTTTCATGAATTGGCTCGATTGAGAAAATGAAACGCACTTTTTCGGCATCCAAAAAGAAATTACGCATCTCAGAAAGATGAGCGTGACGCTGACGGTTGCGACAATGCCAAAGATTGAGAACAAGGCGTTTCCCGGATCAGAAGGTTAGAGAGAAGAAATAAATTTCTCTATGAGCCCAACGTCTAAACCTCGTACTCATCGACTCAAGAGATTACATAGTGGGCGGCTGTAGCATTTATTGCAGTAACAATTTTTAAAAATTGTTAGCAAAAAAGGCGAAATTGTTTATTTTCTTTCTGGCAAGAGTTTCTTTTTTTTTTTTTTTTTTTTGCAAAATAAATGCTTTTCGTTCGATGTACTTTTCGCTTAGGAAAAGCTCATACAGAAATTAGTTTTTTTTCCTTCTGGTCTGTATTAATTCAGGTAGCGTCATGTTCTCAAACTGTCCAATTTTATCGCCGCTGCTAGCGTCACGTTATCACATAGTTCTAGAGCAACCAGCCTCTGCTGCGTCGCGCGAGGACAGCGCAGCAGAGGTTGTTTGCGCTATCTTTCCACGTGGCGCGGTGCCGTCGGGGCTGAAGGCGGGAACACATTTGCGAAAAAACGAACCGAAAATCGGAGAGAAATCGGAGGCTGCAAAAATCGTAGCTTGCGATTTTCGGAAGACGAGCCACATGAGGTGGAATGCGCGGCGCGGAAATCGCAATGCGCTGCGGTTTTCGTGCTCCGACTTCAGGAGGCTGTGCGGTAGTCTGACGAACTGGCGTCCCATATTTCGCGCCTCTTAAAAACTTCAGCTATTAAAACCTCGTTGAATGCCACGCGAGCCTCTGTACCACTACCCTTTGATAAAGAAAGAAGGGGTTTTCTACGAAGCTTGAGACGAGAACGCAGGGATGGCATACGTTGTTGCCTGCGCTGCTTCCGAAGCTGCGTGAGCCGCCATGTTGCGAGCCGATCGTATCTTTTCGTTCCGTCCTGTTCCGGGCTTTCGCTCACCGAGCTCCTCCGCCCCGAATTCGGAGGCGCCGTGCGAAAATATCTGGCGCTGCAGATCTTTCGAACCGCTCTCGATTTTCGGAAAAGGGGAGGACCCTAGCTGCCGTGCGATTTTCGTGTGCGGTTTTCGCACAAAATTCGGCTTTTTTTCGCAAATGTGTTCCCGGCTTGAGAAGCGCCCGAACTGCCACCCGAAACTCAAAAGCCCTTCGAAGGAGTGCGTTTTTTTAGAAAGCCGTAAAATGCTGCGTGTGCCCACTATCATTCTGCAATGAAGTGATTTAGTATCTTTCGATGATGCTCAGCAATGTTCTCATTAAAACCATGCCCTAAAACACAATATTAAAAAAGTTAATTACGCAAAAATAATTAACAACTTAATTATCTCAAACTTTAATAGTTGTCCCAAATGGGCCCCTGGCCCAGGACCAAAAAAACACAAGCCATTTTGTTCTTTTTTTGCCATGCGTAGTTTTCGCAATATCGAATCTGGCCACTTTTTGTAGACAAATTCGATATATATATATATATATATATATATATATATATATATATATATATATATATATGTATATATATATATATATATATATATATATATATATATATATATATATAAACTATATATATAACTATATAACTATATATATATGTATAGTTTTCGCAGGAGCGATTTGGCCTGAGTCCTATGAAACACCCTGTATATACATACATATATATATATATATATATATATATATATCAGGGATGGGCAAAATACATGCAAATATGTATTGAAATACAAATACAAAATACTTCCTCAAAAATGTATTTAATTACAAATCTATTTACATTTCCAAAAAAAGCATTTAATTACAAGATACAAATACAACCAAATGTATTTGCTCCCCCCAAATACTTTTCCAAATACATTCCTCAAAATTTACGTCAGCGACTTTAGGGCACCTGCAACGGGTTTCTGGGTATCTCATTTTAATTTTGCATCGCACACTCGGGAGTTAATGTGCGAGGCTCTAGTAACGCCATAGAAATATAATCACAAAAAAATGCAATCACCTTGGACGTAATCGGTGAAAAAAAGTACAGAGCTTCAAGCAGCTTTTTTTGTCGATTACATTTTGTATAGGAAAACAAAGAACCGAGACGACTAAGACGCGCAGCACTAGCCAGAGAATTTTTTTATTGTTACAACGCGCACCAGTTACGAAAATCTGGACGACCCGCACATTTAAAATGTTCCAGGCAAAAATATGGATGGAAATCAGGCTGGAAAGCATCACAAGTTGTCACAGGGACTTGTTTAGCCAGTCTGCCTGAGAACGTCGATTTCGTCACTATTCTTGCCCTGGACTAGCATCGTAATCACAAAGTCACTAAACGCTTGTGCTCGATTGAGAGACACTGCATTCGGTGCAGAACGTAGTTTTCTTCTTGCTCTGGACAGGTCTTAGGATGAGCAGAATGAGTTTTAATAATAATTTTGAGCGATGTATTTTCACCCACAAAATTGTATTTAATTACAATTGTATTTGAGATACCCACGTTTTAGTATTTAAATACACAGGTCAAATACATTACCCAATTTGTAACTAAATACAAATGCAAAATACACAAAGTATTTGAAATACGTATTTCAAATACTTGTATTAAAAATACTGCCCATCCCTGATATACATATATGTGTATATATATATATATATATATATATATATATATATATACAGGGTGTTTCATAGGACTCAGGCCAAATCGCTCCTGCGAAAACTACTCATCGCAACGAAAAAAGGCTTGTGTCGTTTTGGTCTTGGGCCAGGGGCCTATTTAGGAAAATTATTGAAGTCCGGAATAATTAAGTTGTTAATTCTTTTTAGTAATTAGCTTCTTTAATATTGTGTTTAAGGGCATGGTTTCAATTAGGAAATTGGTCAGCGTCGTCGAAAAACATTAAATCAACAAAATTGCAGAACGATAGAAGGCACGCGAAGCATTTTACGGCTTTCTGAAAAACCGCCCAAATTCGACGGGTTTTTAAGTTTCGGTTTGCTATCGGAGCGCATCTCGGCCAAGGCGGCACCGCGTTCCGTGGAGAGATAATGCAACAAGCCTCTGCTGCGTCGCGTGATGACAGCGCAGCAGAGGTTCGTTGAACTATCTCTCCACGGGGCGCGGTGCCGTCGGGGCGGAGATGCGCTCCGATAGCAAACGGAAACTTAAAAGCCCGTCGAATTTGGGTGGTTCTTCAGAAAGTCATAAAATGCTTCGCGTGCCTTCTATCGTTCTGCAATTTTTGATTCAGTGTTTTTCGAGGATGCTGAGCAAATTTCCAATTGAAACCATGCCCTTAAACACAATATTAAAAAAGGTAATTATGCAAAAATAATTAACAGCTTAATTATCCCGCACTTTAATCATTTTCCTAAATGGGCCCCTGGCCCAGGACCAAAACGACACAAGCCTTTTTTCATTGTGATGAGTAGTTTTCGCAGGAGCGATTTGGCCTGAGTTCTCTGAAACACCCTGTATATATATTTCCTTCTCGGAGACCACGTACGATGATGAAAAAGTGCCCGTGTTTTATATTCAATTGCGTGACTCTTGATTCTCGCAGATGATGATAATACCGTGTCTATAAAAGCTCATAAACAAAAATAATAGTACACGTACACATGACGAGACAAACAGTGGGAGGATTTCTGGAGCACAAACGAGCACGTACCACGTGACACCAAGCGTCGTACCGCGTTCCACGCGGCGGCGTGCGTTTCCAGAACACCTCCGATTGGGTACATTTCGTTTCTTGTGCATTAGCAAGGCAGATAGGAAACGCCAGAAAGCGAAGGTGGAGTGGTGGACTGGTTACCAGAACCGACCGGACATTGGGAGGGCCAGAGTTCAAATCCGGGCTCCGCCGTTTTTCTGGCTTTCGGCGGGATTGTAAAAACTTTGATTCTTTTGATTCATTGGATTAAGTACGGTTCATTCATCGGCACATGTTCGTTTATATATGGCGGCTTTGAGACCGCCTGTGCATGATAGCAGGATGCCTTCTGCAAACATATGCGAGAAACCAACACGGCCAGTAGTACACATTCGCAGTTCTCAATAAAAACCAGAGGGCGGCTCACATGTGACTCACCAACTGTAATTTATCCGCTACAGTGTGAGGTGTGAAAAAAACAGTATATAGGACAAACTGAGGCAGCGTTTTAGGCTACGTTTTTACAATCACAGATCGCACGCAAAATCCCAGCCGAGCCTACCAATTTCAAAACATTTCAGCCTCCCGAACCCCACAATCGATACGCTGTCCGTTACACATTTAGAGTCGGGATTCAAATCGAATCGAAAACGCGAACGCCAGTCGCACCTTATATACCGAATTAACGCAATAAAAGAATGAATAAATCGAAGCCCGGGATCACTTCCATCGATTGAGGCGCTATCATATAAAAGCATGATAACGACTACAAATTATAGACATTTTGGACCTAGAATTTCGTGGTACTGAGTTTAAGGCTTGAACTGGACAGCGCGTTTTCGTTCCTTTATTGTGTTGTTTAGTTAGTTTCCGTGCATTCGGTATTTCCGTACTTCCAAGGTACCTACCTTGGATGTGCCATCCATGTATTTGGCGACCTCCATGCCCCAACTTCGAGCTCATCCCTTGCTTTGTACAACATGCTGGGTGGTGTGCCCTTGTCTGTTCTCCGTGCCCAGTTTCTTCTTATGCGAAGTGTAGTCGTACGGTTCGTCACCTATTCTCAATCTCGCCCTTTCTTTCTCTTTTGGATCATGTGTCACCTAAGTAATTTGCGATCTCCGTGAGCCGCTGCCCCCGACTTAGAGTTCGTCCCTTCTTTTCTGTGAGATCCTGTGTGGTGTACCATCATCTGTTCTCCCTCTGTAGTTTCTTTGCATGCGAACTCTCTCTCAAGAACTGTAAAAGTAGAAGCACGATTTTCCTATAAGCCTACTCCTGACGAAGACCAGCCTCAAGTCGAAACGTCGAATAAAATCCTCCTGGTTTGTCTTCCACCGCTACCCTCCGTCTCTCTCTCTCTCTCTGTCACTATATATCTCTACCCTACACGCATCACAGAACCTCGCGAAGTTCCATTTTTTAGAACTCATTATGGTCTCCAAATTATCGCGTATTTTCTTCCAAGCACCTTTAATTATTTCTGTGCACAAGGTACACTGATTGAAAATATATCGGCACGCGCGCCAAGGGATAAAATAATCCTTACTCAAAATAGTGAAATTTTAGTGAGAATAATGATTTTTTGTATGTTTTCTTTTCACTCAGTTACCGTCGTTATCTAAAGGAAATGACGTGTCTTGTATTTTTCTTGCTTTTTTTTTTGTTGTTGTTGACATGGTCGCTGTTGTTTTACTTTTTAGAGGCTAGGTAGCAGTCTAGCCGTTTTAACAGATTTTCTTTTCCTAGTCTCCACAACACCGTACTTAGTTTTTGTGATAAATTAGTTCTTTAGTCCCAGTTTTTACAAACTTGAGGTTTCTACAACTTCCCTGTTGTCTTGCTTCTCCGTTAACAAACTCACAATACACGGAAGAGCCCAAACTGTAATTTATTTCAGGTTAAGGGAAGCGAGACAAGCCCTCCCCGCAATGCCCTTTCTACTTTAAAAAGAGCGAACGCTGTAGAAGAAATTGGAAACACCTAACGCGGCGGTTAAGGTTTTTTCTCCAAAGAACCAGCTATTCTTCAAACGCACGCATGAGAAATGCAACTGCCAACTTATTGTTCGCGTTTTAATAATATAAGGTAGGGTGACTTTATGTGCTCTTCGCATAGAGTGATGTTAACTGCCTGTTTCCCTTTCCCACACCCTCGTCCACCGCCATTTTGTTCCTCTCATTGTTTCCCCGTGCGCCGGAAAGTGGCCTTTGTGTCCATCGGTAATCCCATCCGAGGGGGAAAATGCTAATCCTCCCTCCGTGGGTTCCACAACGCTGCTCCGAACTTCTGAGATAAGGTGCTTGTTTCCGGGAGATTTATAAGCCCCACGAATTATCGCCGAGGAACAAAATGGCTGCTGGTTTGTCGGCGAGTGGTATTACAAAGGGTGGCATCGCCCTAGCAAGGCGCACATGAAGGCTCCCTAATATAAGGTATTGGACAGGTGCCCTGCGTCAGGGTGCAACTCGTGTCAGCATTAACCGCCGAGAGGCAGCACAATCTGTTTCCCCGTACATAGGATTATTATAATGTATGCTAGATGCTCGACTGCTGCTGTGTGGAGCTTCAAATCGAAGCGCACAGCAACCAGTCTGAAACTGACTTCCGGTACCGCTTTCTGTGAGAAAAAATGAGTTTCTTTTTCCTGCGCGTGATTATCCGAGCAAAACTCAAGAATAATCAGTACGTACTAGACTGCTTCGAATATTTTTCCGTCACGAACGCAAAAATGTTGAGCAGTTAAGGTGTTCAGTTTTCAAATTCACGGCAATAAAATTTGTGGTTAAATGGCTTGGTACATGTATTGATGTACACTGTCCGACAGTGTTAGGCCAATCACGGCATCTGCGCTTTTCTGCAAAGGGGGGGGGGGGGGGGGGGGGGGGGGGGGGGGAGGGGTCCGTGCCAAAGCAATAAAGAGCATTTCGAAGAGCAAGTGAGACGTCAATGAATACGCACTAACACTGGGTCAGTAACTACCTGTGCATGTAGACCACCAAAATAATGCAAAGCACAGTAAGGACTGCAATTTTCAATAAATAACATTCGCTTCATGTACTCTATGCTCGAGTACGGGTTCAAAGATAAGTTTGTTCTAGCCTTCCACACTGATATCTGCATGCTCAAAAACCTTTGAAATGTTTTCCATATTTAAAAGTCTTTCAGCATGCAGATATCAGTTTGGAACAATGGGACAAACTTACCTTTGAACCCGTACTTGAGCATAGAGTGAATGAAACCAGAAAAACTCTTACCGCACAATAAATTCGTCACAATAATAAATAGAATAACCCCATTTTTAGTACCCGGCTGTTTTGCGCATTTTAACCGCTCATAAGTCGGTGTTCATTTTAGGGGCATATTACCGCGCGCCAAGTAGGCAGCGCGGCCATGGCCGAACGGTTATCGCGGTTGCCTCCCACGCGAATAGCCAGGGTTCGATTCCCGGGAGTTACGCGTCCTTTTGTTTATTCTTGCAGTCTAATGTCCTGGTGAATTCGAGAACTCTGTCGTCGCCTGTTCGAGGTGCGAATGTTCTAGTCGCCGAACCTTCTAAGTCGATTGTTCCAGAACCCAACGCGTGTACATAAGGGGCTTTGCATGGCGATTTGCAGTCAGTCTCACCCCAGCGTTCGACACTGCTGCTACGCCGCGTTCGACGCCCACGACGCTCTGTTATTATCTTTTGTACCCTTTTATTTTTGTCACAAGTTCGCCACATTAAACGTTCATTTCTTCCTGCTTATTTATTCCTCTTTTGGTCACCACCCGTGGCAATATATATCTCGCAAATTATCAACATTAGCGTCCAAGGGATGTTGGCGCTCCCTGAACAAGCCCGAAGTTTTTTTTTTTTTTTTGGACCGTTATTCTTGCTTAGATTCGCCGCTTTTCTCCGTGGAACATCGTACTGGGCCCGGAATACTGGGAAGTTAATCGTCGCTTACTGATCGAAAATAAATTGTAACTAAGACATATCGCTTTTATTATGTTTATAAGGTTGCCTAGTATTCGCTAAGATCAAAGAAAGAAACGTGATTTCTTTTGTTCGACGGCAAAGAGAAAAAATGCGCAATTTCCCGTGGGAATGCACAGGAGCATCGCCAAAGGGTTGCTGTCTCCTTTAATCTTTCAATTCTTAGCCGCTTCCAGCGCTATAGACAGTCGAAGCTCTCATCCCAACTCGGCGACAACTTTTCTTGGCAATGCAGTGGAGGGTACACGTTCCCTTTCTCATTTTGAGCGCTGGATAAGGCAGTGCTCACTGTATTGCTAAGAAAAGTGGTCGCCGAGTGTAGATTATGTGGGCGGCGAAAAAGATGGCGTCGCGCACCGTATCTGGCGACGCAGGCCACGAGCAGCGTGAGGGCGGCCTGTAGAGGCCAAAAAGAGAGCAGCGCCGAGAGGACCAGCACCGCGTCGGCGTTCTCGAAGTAGGCGACGCCGAAGTGCGAAAACTTGGGTACGAGCAGGAAGAAGGCAATGGCCAGGGACTCGACCGCGCCCAACACCAGCCTCTTGAGGAAGAAGCTAGCGAGATAGGCGCCGTTCGAGACCCCCGTCAAGCTCTGGACCGCCTGAAAGACGTCAGAAACAAGACAACGCGAATCAAGACAAAACAAGACCACTGCGTTGGCGTTGAGCGCTCCGCACTGCGCCATGTACTCGCGCAACGTTTCGACCCTACGCTCTCAGTTTTCAAATAGTATACGCAAAAACAAACAAAAAATGCCACTGCGCATGCGGCAGCCAAAAACCGCTATTTCGATTGCATGAGGACAGGGCTGGGCAGAGATACTTCAAAAAGTATTCGGGAATACAAATGCTGTGATACATGTGTTTTAAGGCTAAAATACAGATACTGAGATACAATTGTCTTTTATGCAAGAGGATATTCCTGAGAAACATCAGCAATATTGGGGAAAATGTATTCCAGAATACAGATACAGATACTCATAGAATTACATTTCTTCCCAATCGGTGCTACATGGAGAGGGTGCAGATCGTGGCGAATGCGAAAGGTAATTTATGCTTAAGCTCCCCTTTTTGTTCAATTTTATGCACTACCCATTACCTCGCACTCTTTATCTATCATTATTTCTGCTAACGAAACATGTCACCCCCGTGTAACCACATAGTTGCAGAACGGTAAAGACTGCGTATCATGCCTGACAAAGGGCGTCTGCCCGAAATGAACTCTGTTTTGCCGTGAGGGCGCATCTCAAATTATAAGCTTCTGAGCCACCCATGGTGTAGGGAGATTAAACAACAGGGCCGTACTTTTTCTCCACTCAACTCCTTTACAGCGCTCGCTAGGCTAAATTGGAAAGAGTGGAGGGCTTTGTGAGAGGAGCTGATTGTTGTTCTTGCAAGTAGCCTTATTTAAACCAGAATTTTATTTTTTATTGTTGGTGACTCAGATGGATCATATTATAGGGCAGGTTTACATTATAAATTTTGAAGCAATTTGCACCAAAGAGATGTTCTTATCCTTTAAATTTATCTTCAAAAGGGCAACAAACGTAACGAAATGCCTAAGTCGGGCAAAGTATCGCGATACAAGCGATACATTGTAAATGTATTTCACTACTGAGATACAAATACTTTTTACAAATGTATCTCGATACAGAGATACAGGTACTCGAAAGTATCTCTAAGATACTATCGCGATACATTTGTATTGCGATACTGCCCAGCCCCGCATGAAGACGCTATTTCTTTGCGCATACCCTATTCAAGAAGTCCAATAAATAGCATTTATTGGAGTTATGATATCCCAATATAGGCTTATTGGAACCTAAACCTAATTAACCCAATAAGAATATTTATTGAGACACAATACATTCCCGTGCAATACAAGGTTGTTGGTATTAAGCGGTAATATGAAATACGGTATGTCTCATACCCCTCCAGTTATTGTATTGTGCGACAACGTCCGTTGCACGATACAAAGGTCAAAGAGATTGGAGAATTTTCTCTCTCGTACGTTGATGCGCGCGCATAAATATTTATCGATACTAACCTATTCCGAAAGGCAATAAATTAATTTAATGTCTCGGCTTAAATCCCAAATCACTTCGAGAAACTAGCACGTTCGTCTTTTAAAAATCGAGATTCGCAGTTTCGGTCCCTGACAGTGTTGGTTGAACGAAGAATCACAAACTTTCAGCCCGTCTCGCCCGTCCCGCGCGCGTCCCCAAGGCCCAAACCCTATCGGATAACTATATACGTAGTAGTAACAAACCGCGACGGAGGCACGAGATGCTTTCACCCTGCAACGAGATAAACCTCGGAGATGAACTGCCGTGACACGAGAGCAGTAAAACTTGGGTTTGGGCTACTTGGTCCATGCTGAATGAAAGGTTAAAAAGCGCGAACGGGGAGAATGAAGAAACACTGACGACATGACAGGCGTTTCACTCTCAACTGGTTTTTATTAGCACCATCGTCACCTATATATATACACATTGCCCAAACCGCATCGCACTCAATCGCCACAATCAAAGGCAACCATCCAGAAATACCATTTCAGTCTGAACCTGATAGACGGACGGAACGCTGAAGCAATTACTTTCTATCTTTTTTTATGTAGAATGCCTCTATAATTTTTGTCTCATATTTGTATTTCGCCTTTCTCAATAACTTTATAAAAGTAAGGTCGGGTTTACACCCACAACGCCTACAATGGTCAGCAAGATGGCTCCCCGCGTTGTGACGCACACGCAGTGAGAGAGCTTCAGTGATAGAGCACTCTCGTGCTCTATCACTGAAGCAGCGCCCAGTCTGCCCAATGTAGTAGACTCTGCCACAACCAGATGGAATCTCGTACACCACGTTGGTGACCGTTATAAACTAAGACTCCGGAGCTGACGAGACAATATGGAGACGAGTAGCGGTTTCAGAACACAGCAATATCCTTCTTTATTTTTCACGCGACTCCTTCTGTCGCCAGGACCCACTCCGTAAATATGAAACATCTCGCGACATCGAGCAGTATAAAACATTCCTTTCCCCTTAACATTAAAAGCGCTGCAGCGGCTTCCGGACGCGAGTGGAGCGTCGTTGTGGCGCACTTTCACAGACTTCACTCGGGGTCTCCGGTGGCTGTTGTGGGCTGCAGTCACCATGATCCTTCGACTTGGTTGATGAGCCTGGTGACGACCGTGGAGGAGCCGGCATGACCTCGTTGTTGTCTGGCGGCCGCTCTCGTAGGTGGTCAGCATGGCGTGTTATCACTTTGGACGGAGTTTCGACGATTGCCATGCGTGCTCCCGTTGTTGCCGTGACTTTTCCAGGAATCCACTTGTTTCCTGTCCCATAGTTTCTGGCGTACACCCGGTCCCCAGGTTGGATCGTCAAGTCTGTCTTGCGCAGATGCTGTAGAATGTGATGGGAAGCATGTGTCAAGTCGCGAGCGAATTTGATGACCTAGGAGCGGTTTAGATGGTGGCTTTCCCGGGCTTGATGGTGTGCGTCTATAACTTAAAAGAAGCCTTACCAGGCTGTTTGTAATGTCATCGTTTTGTATTTCCTTCAACCCATCTTTTATAGTTCTTGCCGCCCGTTCCGCCAGACCATTTGACTGTGGGTAAAGTGGTGCGATCCTCATCTGCGTTATGTTGTTTTTCGACGTGAACTTCAAGAACTCGGCACTGGTGAATGGTGTACCATTATCCGAGACCAAAGTGCGGTGTATTCCAAACTGGCTAAACACGTCTCGCAAACACGACCACGGCCGGACTGGAAGCGCGCGATCTCTTTCTCTTACGGCCTTTGCCATCGCCCGGGAGTCAAAGGCATTTTTTCTCTTTCACTTGCTTGCCGCCAGGGGCGCAACCACATCACCCCACTCGGAGTGTCCCTTCGAGCTACTTTGCGCTGGTGTTCGAGCTTCGTAGGTTACCACTGACCTGAAAAAACTAAAAGAGCCTTGCCCTCCATCTCCCTCTGTGACATATTCTTGTCTGGTGTACGTCGGTGGCTATCTGGTGAACCTCATTAGTGAGTTTGGGTGCGACACTGTGTTATGCTGTTGACTACGAGAAGCTACGAGACTGTTTGTTTTATTGCAAGGCCAGGATAAAAGCGGACTGCATTATCCACTTCCTAGGTTCCTCTCACTTCTAAACAACATTGCTGCTTT
This sequence comes from Ixodes scapularis, assembly GCF_016920785.2. Classification (NCBI taxonomy): domain Eukaryota; kingdom Metazoa; phylum Arthropoda; class Arachnida; order Ixodida; family Ixodidae; genus Ixodes; species Ixodes scapularis. The sequence goes on from NW_024609882.1 coordinate 99,216,495, forward strand.
TTTTTTTAAGGCCGTTAAGCACCCTTTGCGTACAAATGTGCACGAAGTTCAGCAACTACTAATTGCACCCTATCCTGAAGACGCGCCAATCCTAGGTTTCCCAGTGGGAAACTTAGGATTGGCGACAGTCACTCAAAGCGCTAGGCGGGTTTAATTTGCAACAAGTTCCTCCAGAATACTTCTGATTAACCTTGCAAAGACGGTCACGGACAGAAAACGAAAACTCAGCTGGATATGTGAACAAGACCTCGGGGAAGCACTTTAGGATGTAATATGCACTGTGCGAAAATTGTATAGACTACTACACCCTCGTCTAGAGCAGCTGACCGACTTCATGTGCGGCCTATGAAATGATGATGCCGATCACAGCAATAGATAGATTGGGCCTGCTTACATTTCACGAGAGTGTACGAATTATTTATCATTTAAAGTTCCTCCACGTAAAAAGGGGTTCGTCTCCTCCTGTTCTTGAGTTTCAACAGAAGCCCTGGAGGTAAAGACGAGTACAGCTGGGTGATTCCACGTCAGTTCATGCAATGATGGTCCGGGTCATAATTTAGATATTTTTGTTAAAAATATATATGAAAGCCATGTTCTTGGGAGGAACATTCAGCCAGATATGAACGCCGTAACAATTTTTTTCGCTGAGATATAAAATAGAGAAGCTTGAGGCGTGGAAATTGAGAAGATTTCACAATGCTACTTGGCACAGTCGTCATTTCCTCATCGAACCTTCTACGGTACCATAACTTTTTAATAGGTTTTACAAAGGTTATACAACACATACACAAAAAATTAAAAATATCAATAAAATATTTCTATGCAAACAAAAATATCAAACATGGCATAAAAACGCGTTTTAGAGACATATTCACAATTTTTTTGGAAATAAACTATCTTTCATAATACTTCACAAAACATATCAAAATACGGGTATTTAAATATTCTTTACGGATATGTAAAAATTATATGCCCACCCTTAATTGTTAGTAACGCGGAAATCCGACTGATTTCTCAAAATGTGGCAAGATTGGGCGTCGATATTTAAAAAACTTCATATTTTATTTATTTTTAACCAGCCGTGGCACTTTACAGTGACTTTAAATAACCTGTGATGGCAAAAGATTGAGTAACATATGACCTCCAAGCGGGAAAAACTACGACAAACCTTCACTCGGAGCGAGCCGACGTCTTCGTCAAGGCGGCTTTGCCGCACAGCACCAAACGTTTTGAGCGCTAGTTATGGCATGTATTTTATATTATTAAAATTCTTTTTTTCATAAGGGCTGAGTATTAGTCACGCGAAAATGGACTTTGAGCTGGAATACCATTAATTAGCTTACAATTCACAGGAACAAAACGGCCCCACTGTGCGAATTCGCTAACTATGCATAGATAAGCTTAAAACTCTCAGTTATGCGAATGGCCATGTATACATCCGGCCTCTCGGCATATGATGACTTCCACAGATGAGAAGTCTGGATTGCTCTCACAGGTTTTATGTTGGTTCACTCTGCTTGCTTTACCGCACGAAACTCTCGAACTCGTTCCACAGACAGGTGGAACATGCAAACATTTGTTACTTTTTTACGTAGCACTTCCACAAAGTCTTTAGCGGTGGCAATCGTTGAGTTGAGCGAAGATCTCAACTTGGTGAGCGTTGGTTCTTCCACCTACTTCATCACAAGCGCTTTCTCCGTGTCCAGTGGCTGAAAAGATCCATCTTGCCGAAGAGTGCGGTTTCCGAGACAATTCGTGGAATTGGAAGCGATTCTTGAAATGCGCCGCCGCTCCGTCTGATACAAAAATATTTCAGAAAAGACTGGGAAATGAACATTAACATACCCTTTTATGGCCTATGTGGCTAGAAGAGCGTGAGCTGTGTCGTTGATCATGGTTTTGACGACGTCCTTTTTGTTGGGGCTTTGAACAGAGCATGCGAGGTCGTCGCGTGTGTAGTACTCAATTGCAACCCTCACGTCTTTGGCATTCGCCTTTTTCCCCATGTAGGGATCAGGGGTTGCCCAAACACCACCTTTGCGCTTCAGTTTTCATGTTTGATCAATCATGTAGGCAGTCGCTTCTGACACCAGACGCAATATTTTTTTCTTCAGGATGACTGGTGGCGGAAGCACGTACAATCGCTTGCGTTCCTGGTGGGAACTACATGCCTTCCGCGCTTCGCAAAAACGCGTCAAACCACTCTGCGCAGTGCTCACAACTGTCTTCGAGTTCGAGAGTTTCGTGCGGTGAAGCAAGCAAAGTGGACCACCGTAAAACCTGTCAAAGGAATCCAGGCAACTCATCTGTGAAAGTCATCATATGCCGAGAGGCCAGATGTATACATGGCCATTCGCGCAACTGAGAGTTTTAAGCTTATGTATGATGCATAGGTAGCGAATTTGCAGAGTGGGGCCGTTTTATTCCTGTGAATTGTAACTAATTAATGATATTCCAGCTCAAAGTTCCTTTTCACGTCACTAATACTCACCGCTTATAAAAAAAGAATTTTAATAATATAAAATACATGCCATAACTAACGCTCAAAACGTTTGGTGCTGTGCGGCAAAGCCGCTATGACGAAGACGTCGGCTCGCTCCGAGTGAAGGTTTGTCGTAGCTTTTCCCACTTGGAGGTCATATGTTACTCAATATTTTGCCATCACAGGTTAGTTCAAGTCACTGCAAAGTGCCAAGGGGAATTTAAAGAAAATAAAAAATGGAGTTTTTTTTTAAATATCGACGCCCAATCTTGCCACATTTTGAGAAATCAGCCGCATTTCCGCGTTGATAACAAAAAGATATTTAAGCGTGGGCATATTATCTTTATATATTCGTAAAGAATATTTAAATACGCGAATTTTGATATCTTTTTGAAGTATTATGAAAGATGGTTTATTTGCAAAAAAATTGTGAATATGTCTCTGAAACGCGTTTTTGTGCCATGTTTGATATTTTTGTTTGCATAGAAATATCTTATTGATATTTTTAATTTTTTGTGTATGTATTGTATAACCTTTGTAAAACCTATTAAAAAAGTTATGGTGCCGTGAAAGGTTCGATAAGGAAATGACGACTGTGCAAAATAGTATTGTGAAATCTTCTCAATTTCCACGCCTCAAGCTTCTCTATTTTATATCTCAGCGAAAAAAATTGTTACGGTGTTCATATCTAGCTGAGTGTTCCTCCCAAGAACATGGCTTTCATATATATTTTTAACAAAAATATCTAAATTATGACCCGGACCATCATTGCATGAACTGACGTGGAATCACCCAGCTTTTCCGCAATCGCATTCGCTGTCTCTACTTACTACTTTTTACTCCCGAATTTCTCGGAGATGTGCGTCAAATATTCACCGTTTTGGGCTCATCAGAAGCGCATTAGGTAGTGGCTGAGGCTCTAAACGTAAGGACCAGGTGTCAAAGGCTATACAAATCTCGGCCGCAAGTTGCAACAGCGCTGAGATACACTGTCAGACGCGCTCTGTGCAGAGGGCAAAGGGTAGCCCAGGGGTGAGGTGACAGCGCCCTCCCACGAATTGCGGCGGGAGGTGGCGATTGCCCCAATTGCAAAGGCCGTAAGAAGAGAAAGAGAGCGCGCGCTTCCAGTCCAGCCGTGACACGACACAGTCCTTGCGCTTGTGGCCTGTTTCATGGGAACGGCCTCGATCCACTTCCTGTGCGCGTCAACCACTACAACGATCATTTTTTCTCTAAAGGGGCCTAGAAAGTCAACATGCACTCTGGAGCAGTTTTCGTGTGTTTCGGGCTAGTTAACTGGTGCCTTTGACGCTGTAATGAGCAACGTTTTGACACAGGCGTCACACGTCGCTGACGTGTGCTGTATTTCCTTGTCCAGTCTAGGCCACCGAAATTGAGATCTTGCTATCGCTTTCATAACCGACACTTCCTGATGACTCTCGTGCAGGAGTTGTAGGAGGCGCCCCCTAGCCTCCCCAGGCACAATGACGCGGTGGCCCCAGTATACCAGGTCGTGTGCCACCGACAGCTCTAGTTCCCTTTCATAAAACGGTTGAAGGTTCGAGTCTAGGCTCTTCTCACATTTGGGATATCTATTTATGATGTAGTTCTTAAACTGCGCTAACACTGAGTCTGTAGCTGTCATTTGTTTCAACTCCCTGGTTGTCACGACACCCTCCTCTAACTGCTCCATAGCAAGCACATATTCCGGAAGCTCACCTTCAGCACCTGTTTCTGTTCCTGCTGTTGGTGCTGCCGGTAGCGGTAGTCTGCTCAGGGCATCCGCATTCAGCATTTCATGGCCAGGCTTGTACTGTAGCTTGTAGCGGTAGCTTCCCAAAAGCAGTGCCCATCGTTGAATTCGCGTCGCAGCCATAGCGGGAGTCGGACGGTCGGATCTGAGCAACCCCAGGAGCGGCTGATGATCCGTGACCACGGTGAACTTGTGTCCAACTAGGTAGTCTCTAAACTTTGTTACGCCGAAGGCCAGAGCGAAAGCCTCTCGCTCTAATTGAGAATAATTTCTTTCGGCGGCTGGTAGAGTTCTTGATCGACACCTGATGTGTTTGTCTTCTCCACTTTCTCGGTGAAAAAGAACTGCTCCGATGGCGTACGGTGAGGCGTCGCACTCTAGTCGCATTTATTTCGCTGGATCAAAATGTGTTGGCACCTTTGCCGAGCTGAGGGATTCTTTTGCTTTCTAGAACACCGCATACTGTGCTTCACCCCACGTCCAGCGAGCTCCCTTTTCCAGCAATTCCAAGAGTCTTGTGAACAAGGTTGACATATTGCGAACAAATCTGGCGTAAAACGACAGCATTCCCCCCTCCCCCCCCCCCCCCCCCCCCCCCCCAAGAAAAAAAAAGAAAGACCGCAGCTGGCTTCCGTTCTTGGGTCGCGGTGCTTGTATGATGGCTTGCACCTTAGTTTCTAGTGGGCCCTGTCCGTCAATACGGTGTCCGAGGTACGTAACCTCCAGTTCTTTGAAACTGTACTTTTCTTTCCGGAGTTTCACGCCGTGATCCCTGAAACGTTGTAGAAGTGCTCTCAACTGTAAGGCATTGCCATAAGCTCGTTCGGACAATATCACGTCCTCCAGGTATGCCTGTACGCCTTTTAATCCTCGGAGCATGGTCTCCATCGTCCGCTGAAATATCGCCGGTGCCGATGATATTCCGAAAGGCAAGCGGTTGTAGCAGAAGATCCCACGGTGTGTGTTGATCACAGTCATTTTTCTCAATGCGTCGTCAAGAGCTGCTTAATTGTACACATCCCGTAGGTCCAAGGCGCTAAAACTATCGCCGCCGTCCAGACATGCGAACAGATCCTCAATGCGTGGCAGGGGGTACTGCTCGACTTAACAAGCAGGGTTTAGGGTCGCCTTAAAGTCCTCGCAGATGCGCACCGAGCCGTCCTTCTTCAGCACCGGGAGGATTGGTGTAGCCCATTTGGAGTGTGTGACGGCGAAATAATTCCGACTTCCAACAATCAGTCAAGTTCTGCTAAAACCCTATCTTTCAGACCATAAGGAAGCGGTCTTGTTTTGCAAAACTTCGGTGTGGTACTCCCCTTCAGGTGCAGTCGAGCAGGTGGTACCTTGATCGGCCTGATGCCCGGAGTAAATAGATTTTGAAACTCGTAGAAAACCGCCTGCAGATTTTTTACGTTGACTGCTCTGCTATTCAGCGGCACGACATTGCCTGTAAGGCTTAACACAGAGGTGCCGGCCTTGTTCACCTTGAAATTTATATCACGTCCACACAAACATAGACCACACCAGTTCAACACAGTCAAACTGCACTCTGCTAAGGTGCCTCGGTACGAGACTTGCATGTGCAGCTCACCCAGCACGGGTATTCTTCCAGGTAGCAGGACAGTTTCACCTGCGATGCTTGAAGCTTAGGCCAGCGTTCACGGTGCTGAGTGTAGACTTTCCGCGAGATGACACAGACGGGTGATCCAGTGTATATCTTTCATCAGCAGACCGACTACGCCCCAAGAGAACTTGCGCCGCACTGCTGGAACCAGATCTACAGGTTTGGTCTTCAAGCTCCATATCTGCACGTCTTCGGTTTCTGTTTCCTTCGACGAGCTCTCGGCTGCTTCTAGGGCTTTGGCTTGTACATGTGGCCGGGAGTATGACCTCTGTTGTCCAGGATGTTTACAGTTCCGGGCCCAGTAACCACATTTTCCGCAGTGGGAAGATGTCGTTCCTTTGTACTGGCAGCGGTTACCTTCGTGCTCTCGGCTTCCACAGTGCTCACAAACCCTTGCTGCTGTTGTCGTGGCTGAAATGTTTCAGACCTCTTCCTTGGACCTTCATCATGAGGACTTCCGAGGGTTCATCCCGGGTCATTCTTTTGACGTCCAATTCCGCAGCTTCAGCCGCTACGGCTAGCGCTTCGGCATCTGCTAATGGCAGTTCCCTTTTTGACAGCAGTTGCTTCTGGAGCTACTTTGACTGAACGCCACAGACAATCCTGTCTCTCAGCATTCTGTCCAACATCGCCGAAAAATTGCAATTATCCGCTATTCTGCGGATTTCGACCATGAATTCGTGAATCGACTCTCCCTCTTTTTGACAACGATTGAAAAACCTAAAGCTCTCAGATATTTCGTTTGGCTTGGGATCGTAGGGGGCATCTAGAGCTGCTACCACCTCAGCATACGTTAGAGCATTAGGCTTTTGTGAAGCCACACTTCCACAGAGCACTCGAACAGTTTTGGCACCTATAGACGCTTTACACACGCGCCAGATTGAGCCGCCATAGCCGCCCTTCTCTTGTCTTATCGAGATGCCGAGCCACTGAAGCGGGCGTTGACGGGTCTTCACAAGGGCCTATGCTGGGCACAAGAACACAGTAGCATCTAAAATGGCAATAACCTGTCCTGCTGCGGTAATGATGAAGTGAAGCGAACGGAATAAGAGGGAACAAAAACTGAAGATCAGTTATGGCGGCGCCCATGCACAGCTGCTGTAAAGCGTCTATACTCGTTTGCACCTCAAGAACCGTAGTAAATAAAGTACGGCTTCTCGCGGAGCATTACTAATTTCCCTCCTTATGCTGAGAATTGAGATATATGTTGGGGTATTTTAGATTAGATATATCTTACCTTATCAAAACGTACACGTTTAAAACTCTAAAAATATCCCTTCTGCCTCCAGCAACCAAATATTGTAAGAACTACTTCGCGCGGCGCAGGGACATGAGCAAAACTTCCTTTTTTCTTGGGGTGAAAACGAGTGTAGTGCCGCTACGAGCAATGCTCGTCTCTTTGCATCATTTGTAACCTCATTGCCCTCGAAGTAGGCCTCTACCTTAATGAGCCAAAACACGCAATCGCAAGTGATAAGGTTGTGTTCTCGAAAAAATACCCGGACAAGGAGGCATACACGACGTTTCGAGCGGACGCCCTTCTTCGAGTAATATATTTTTTCGAGAAGTACAACCTTATTACTTGCGATTGCGTGTTTTGGCTCATTGTGCTCGGCAGCGCCCCCATTCTCTTGGATAACTTAATAAGGTACGTACTCCACTCGTCCTTGACTTCGACAAACTCTGGTAGCTGGTGATTCACCTTTGAAAAATCCGCAGACTGATGCGCTCTTAGGATGGACGAAGGATCCTCCTCGCTGTGGGTGTCTTCATTGTCCTGGATCGTCGCCACTGTTATAAACTAAGACTCCGGAGCTGACGAGACAATATGGAGACGTGTAGCGGTTTCAAAACACAGCTGTCTTCTTCTTTATTTTTCACGCGACTCCTTCTGCCGCGAGGACCCTCTCCGTAAATATGAAACATCTCGCGACATCGACTAGTATAGAACAGTGACACAACTAGTATGTTGCACCACGTGTTTCTTGACACACGGCGCTTTTTGCTGCCTTGTCCACATCGGACAGATCCTTGCAAGTTTACACGGTGCCGAAAATACCACATTAATAATGTATCTTCCAGCTAGCTTCTTTTTATTAGGAGACAAGGTATGCATGTACGGAATGACTTCTACTCGTTTCCTTTCTTTACTTGCCCCACTGCCTTTTTTACTTTGTTTTAGCTTTTGAAGAAGGCTTTCACAACAACTAGAGATCAGGCTAGGGGGTACCCCGCGTCTCTTAACATTTTTACTTGTCGTTCAAAATGAATTCCAATTTGGTGAATGGTGATTACAACTTTTTTTCCAGAGCCGCACTTAGACATGTTAAGGCAAAGCCTCCTATATACTGACAAAGCCTGGCACATCGCCAAGAGCAGCGACCACTGAAATAGAAAAGGTGGAGTGGCACACAACTGATGAGAGGAAAGCCACGTTACTGGTGCCGCGCTGCGGCGAGACGTCGAAACACACCTCTTCTGAGCGTACAAGGGTGTTTCGGGTCCTCGCCGCTGCAAAAGCTGTGCGCTGATGTCCAGGTTTCCCGAGAAATGGCTCTTTTGTGCACTGTGCTACCTGATCCTCGAGCTCCAAATCTGCGACCGGGCACTCTATGGCTCCTTCGTCGAACTGCCAAGCTTTGGGAGTATAGAGGAGGCTATGGTTAGAATATCCTCCTTTTCTACTTTCAAACAAAACCAGGCTTTTCTTAGTACGTGCACAACACGGCCAACAGACATGTTCGTTAAAAAAAAGGCCAACATGTCTAAAAACTAAATGCAGTCATTGAAAGGCAATTTCCAGATAAAATTAAGTCCACCTGACAGCTTCCCAAACACCTCAACAACCTTCTCAACCACTTTCTCCAAAGCCGAGTACGTATCTAAAATTAAAAGACGGTCATCTACGTATTTACCACATATAAATCTGCGATCCCATCTGAAATTTGACGGTTCAGTGATGCTAAAAAAATTTAACATAAAACAGGGTGGCAACTGTCAATACACACCAGACTTCTATACGAAACATCGCTTGTCAAAACGGACGGCAGTCGACTGTAGATAAAAGACTAGCAGCTAAAAACAAATTATTTCTGCTAACGCCCGGGGAACTTTGAAATCTAACTTCTCCAGACTCGTTGATCTCATCCCGAACAGCCTTGAGAAATTCATCGTGAGGTACGGAATAATACAAGTTTTCAACATCCACAGATATTGCAGTGACAGCATTCTGAAACCCTTCTCCAAGTTCTTTGAGTGTTTCAATCTAGCTGTGCATCAAAAAAGGATCTTTCAGCTCAAGAGTGCCCAAATGGCGCTGTAACAGCCGGCTGCTCTGAACCTGCCGTGTTTTTCTGACACCATGGCTTGGAAAGGACCTTCAGGGTTGTGCGTCTTTCCTGCAAAAAAAAAAATTCCAAAATCCCACTTTCTGCTTTTCGTATACAGTTTTCCTGAATCTATCTAGGTTGAGATCTTTGAGTAACTCAATAGCCGCAGATTTTTTAGACTCTGGGCGAAACTTAACTTCTTTAAAATTCTAAATTACTGATGTCAACGCTTTTTCCTGGAACTGTACTTTCGGCAGTACAACGAAGAAGGTTTTGGATTCTATGAAGGTCTTGAATTTTTTCAAGCTCTATCAAATTTTCGTTGTGAAGGCCGATAAAGGTTTTTTTTTTCTGTACTGTCGAAAGGCCAGTTCCAGAAAAAAGCGTTGACAACAATAATAGGAACTTCAAAGAAGTTCTTATCTTCGAAGAAGTTCTTATGAAAGAAGTTTCGCCCACTGATCTCCATGTCTATTTGCTGGATCGCGTTTGACCAGCTCCGCCTATGGACGGGAACGCGGCCACGCTCGGCCATCTTTAAAGGACACATGCAAAGGAAAAAAACATTGTTTTAAAACGGCCTAGATGGAAAAAGGATACCATAAAACGATTTTACAACGAAGAAAAAAATTTTTGCAGCTATATTTACGGCGCAAAACGAATTTGTAGTTGGCGCCCGCGGGCACCGCGTAAAAGCGGTCTGTATTTATTACGTGACTGGTCTTTATTTATCACGTGGTGCTTGCGCTCTTTCGAAAGCTTCCTATGGCCTCTAAAAGTAACTTATTCATCTTTGTTTGAAGTATAACAAAAAAACCAAGACGAATAAGTAACTTTTAGAGCCCAAAGGAAACTCCTGAAAAAGCGCAAGCAGACGTGATAGACCTGTGCGCCGGTCAGACGACGGCGGCGGCGCCCCGAAGCAGACGAACTTGTGCGGCGGCGGCGACGGCGGCGTGGAGAAACGCGTTGAAGCGGCGTTTGCACAACGCTCAGCGTGCGGCGGCGACGCATCGCGGCGGCGCGCGGGCCTACCACGTGACCAGCGGCGGCTCCCGCGAGCGCCAACTACAAATTCGTATAGCGCCGTAAATATAGCTCTAAAAATTTTGTTTCTTCGTTGTAAAATTGTTTTATGACATCCTTTTTCCATCTGAGCTGTCTAAAAAAAATGTTTTTTTCCTTTGCATGTGTCCTTTAAGGTAGAAATATATTTTCCCTAGCCATCATAGTAATATGGCGGACAGCACTTTGGCGGCAGGCTGCCATAAAAATAGGAGTGGGACACTTCACATTAGGTGATATTTCGTGCTTGATTAAAGTTGTTCGACAAAGCAGATTTTTGAAACCCGGCGTGAACGGTAGCCCCATCTTTGAGGACCCGGCGAAGGTTTTACGAAAGCGCACCACCGGGGCAAAGCAGCGCAGCTCGCATCGAAAGCAGACACCGTACCGGGACTGGGCACCTCCGCGGTTCGAGATTGTTGACAGGTGGTGGTGTGATTTCGTTGGAAGTGAAGTCTTGTGCTCCCGAACGCTTGGATACGAATCAAGAGACGACGTGGATGTGCCCGCAATCATTTGGGAATTCTCGCGAGTGTAAATATTCACCGGGGTCTCTCCACAAACTTGTGTGCCGATGTGCCCGTGAGTGATTTATATATTTATATATTCGCCTGCGACATTTTAAATAAAATGCGTTTAAACAAAGTGAATCGATTTCCTTTCCCGATCATACTGGTCAAGCCAGCGGCCCAGAGCTTCCTCCGCTCGTCCGAGAGAGCGCAGACATCGGATGAGCCGGAGATACGCAAAAGCGTGCGTGCGCCCCGCCATCACCCAAATCTCCTTTCTACGCGAGCTGTGCTGCTTTTCCCCGGTGCTGCGGTTTCGTGAACATTTCGCCGGGTCCTCAAAGATCGGGCTACCATCCACGCCGGGTTTCAAAGATATGTTTCGTCGAACAGTATCAATTAAGCACGAAATATTTATGGCAGCCTGCCACCACAACTGCTGTGGTGGAAGCTGAGCGCGGTTCTATATATACTAATTAAAGGAATTCCCAATTAAGCAAAAATAACTATATTATACCAACTCGATTACAGAAATACAGTCATTGTTGAAGTCGGCGTCGTCGCGATCTCGTCCCTTGGAGTTCCTTTGTTCGACTCACGCGCGTCCGGCCCTTTCCTTCTCCCGCCTTGCCCTCACCCCAGCCCCCATCGCCGCGCTCGGGCTGCTGGAGATGTCGGCTCGGGTTCCTCGGCGCGTGCTTCGGAGGACGACAGCCGGGGTGGAAATCGCGTTCTGGAATCCGCAACATCCTCCCCCCTCCCCCCAGCGATGCGCAGAATTCGTTCACTGGGATAGCTCAAGGGGGAAGAGGAGCTGGACGGGGCGCCGAAGTGTAACCCCACCAGGCAGGCGCACCAAACACGAACGCACGTGGTTGTCCCAACTTCGCTGAACTTGTTCTATCCGCCCCATCCTCCACATGAGCCGTGGCGTTTTGTTTTCATGGACGAGGACGAGATCCCCGTCCCGCAGGTCGTTCGTGCGTGTCTCTGTTGCCCGGTGTGCTGAGCGGAGCTGGAGGAGGTACTCCTTTTGCCACCTCCCCCAGAACTGGTCCAGTAGTCTTTGTCGGTGCCGCCACCGTCTGGTGACGTCCCCCCTTGTCGAAACTGGCCCGTTCTCCACGCTGGTCGATGGGAGCGCCGTCAGCCGCCCCCCCGACAAAAAGTGTGCAGGCGTCAACGCCTCCTGCTCGTGTGGAGCGTCGTGAACGGGAGCCAGGGGTCGAGAACTTACGACGGCTTCAACTTCCTGTAGGATGGTCGTCATTTCTTCGAATCCAAACTTGTTCTTTCCGAGTATCACTCGTAGGCTCCGCTTCACTGTCTGTACCATCCTCTCCCAGAAACCGCCCCACCACGCTGCTCTTTCGGCAATAAACCTCCACTTGATACGATTTGGCGAGCAGTGGTCCAGGAAGTGTGGGTTCCTTAGCACGTCCCACATGCCGCACAAGTCCTTTGCTGCCTTTTTAAAGGTGAGGGCGTTGTCCGTGTACACGACGCTCGGTAGTCCCCGACGTGCAGTGAACCGCTGAAAGGCCATAATGAAGGCCTCAGTCGTCAGGTTGGACACGAGTTCCAAGTGCACGGCTCGTGTGACGGCGCAGGTAAACAGAGCGATGTAGGCCTTTTGGTCCGACGGTGAAGCCTTCACCAGTAGTGGTCCAGCAAAGTCAATTCCCACCACCTCGAAGGGGGCGGCCCGGTTGACGCGCTCTTCCGGCAGCGGAGCAGTCGGTGCGGAGGCTGGCCTCAGTCTTGCTCGCCGGCAGGCGTTGCAACGGTTTATTACTTTCCTGGCGAGCTGACGCACACGTGGTACCCAGTAGCGTTCACGTACTTCGTTTAAGGTATCTTGGACGCCACCGTGCATCGTCCTTCGGTGCGCGTCGTTCACAATAAGTTCAGTAAGGGGGTGAGATGGCGGTAATAACAGCGGATGTCTGACTGTCACATCGGTCTGTGCATTCTGAAGCCTTCCACCGACCCTCACTCGTCCATCCGCATCCACAAAGGGCTTCAGTAACGCGGTTTCGCTGTTTGTGCTTCGGGTTCCACCCGCGGTGCCCATTTCCGCTCTGTATGCTTCTTGAGCCTTCACAATCCAGTAATTCTCGGCTTGCTCGAGCTCCTCTGCAGTAAGTGGACCCCCAGCCCGATCTTGCTTGTTTCGGCTATTCTTGATGAAGCGAAACATCCAGGCGGTAACCCTGAAGGGTCTCATTATGCGACTGTAACTGCTCAGATTTAGGAGCTCCGGCCCCTTCACCTCCGCAGTGTGCAGCACGTGGTGTTCTTTCTTTCGTTCCTCTTGCACCTCTGGGATGCTGTCGTAGAATACCTGACCCTAAGGCCAGTTGCAAGGTTCTGTTGAAAGCCACTCAGGCCCTTGCCACCACTGTTCGCTTTCGATCAATGTCTCGGCGCTAATTCCCCTCGTCAGCATGTCCGCTGGGTTCTGACTTCCAGGACAGTGGTTCCAGCTTGCGGGGTCGCTTGCGGACTGAATCTCATTCACCCTGTGTCCTACAAACGGCTTCCACTTTGAGGCTTGTCCTTTAATCCAGTGTAGTGCAATAGTCGAATCCGTCCAATAGAACGTCTTCATCTGGAGGTTCATTGTGTCGTTCAGATAGCGGGCAAGACGTGTCCCAATGACCGTTCCCATTAGTTCTAGACGAGGGAGAGTCAGTCGCTTGAGCGGCGCCACTCGTGACTTCGCGAGCACGAGGCATGTAGACGTGTCTCCGTCTTCGCCCTCCACTCGAAGGTAGGCGCACGACCCGTAGGCGAGTAGGCTTGCGTCGCAAAACACGTGAAGTTGAACCGACCTGGCGCCTTCTGCTGGGCACCGCATGGTGCAGCGGCCGACGGCCAGAGCCTTCAAGAGTGGCAGTTCCGTGCACCACCGCTGCCACAGCTCCGAAAGGTCGTCAGGCAGCTCCGCATCCCAGCCGATTTCACGTTCCCACAGCTGCTGGAATATGATCTTGACCCGAATCATGTACGGAGCTATAAGGCCCAGGGGGTCGAAAACTCGAGCCGATGCCTGTAGCACAAAACGCTTGGTGTTTGCTGCAGTGCTGACGAAATGCAATACTCCTTCCATTGGAATCAGCAATTTGTCTTGGTTGTGCTGCCACACGAGTCCGAGAACCTTCCTTGGTTCTTGGGATGCTTGTGGTTCCTCGGTCTCATCAAATCCACACTGTAGTTCCGCAGCATTGGACGTCCACTTGTGGAGTCGCATTCCGGCTTCAGACATGATTGCGTTGGCCTCATCGTGAATCTGTCTGGCTTCACCAACGTCGGAGGCTGCGATAAGTAGGTCGTCCACGTAAAACGCATTCCGCAAACGATCAGCTGTCTCCCTGTGTTGGTCCTTCACGTTATCCAGGTGGTGCATTAGAGTTGCGGTCAATAGAAAGGGGCTTGAGGTGGTCCCGAACGGCACTCTGGTCATTCTCCATTCTTCGATGTTTGCTGCTGCTCCTGATGTTGGCTTCGTTTCGAACCACAAGAATCGGAGAGCATCTCTGTCCTCTGTGCGAACGCCTATCTGCAGGAACGCCTTCTCAATGTCAGCTGTGATGGCGACCTGAAATAGCCTGAATCGCACCAAGATTCCCACCAGGTCGGCGTTAAGCTTGGGGCCCTTTTCCAAATGTTCATTCAGTGGGCTGCATCCCGGCCTATGTGATGACGCATCGAACACGATCCGGAGTCTCGTGGTGCTGGAGCAGCTGCGTACTACTGCCTGGTGCGGCATGTAGTAAACTCGTTGAGTGTCAGCTTGAAGTGCCCGCTCGGGCACCTTTTCTGCATGCCCTGCCGTCATGTAGTTCCTGATGGATCGGTCGTACTCATCAAGAAGCTGCTCGTTGCGGGATAGTCGTTTGAGGAGCCCCTCCAGTCGTTTGTGAGCCATGACTCGATTGTCTTGGAGGTCTTGTCCAGTCTCTTTCCACGGCAATGCAACTTCATAACGTCCGTCTACCTTCGTGATTGTGCGTTCAAACTGGCTTTTTACAGCCTCCAGTTCCTCGCTGTTGGTTTTCGGCTCGTCCGTAATTCCGAGGCTATCGAGCTCCCAAAAGCGACGGAGTGTCGCCTCATTTTCGTCGTGCGCCCGCGTGCTGATCTTCAGAACGCAAACCATCGTGTTTGTACTACCCGACAGGGTGCTGTGCAAGGAAATCGGACCCTGGAAGGTCCAACCGAAAATTGTGTCGATTGCAACCATGCTCTCATTCTCTCTGAACCGACGGACCTCGCCTCGGGTGACCTTCCAAAGCTGGTCCGATCCAAGAAGAAAACTTATGCCACGTCGGGGCTCCGTACCTTGGGTCGGTGTCATGTCCGCGATGAGTCCTCCGTCAGCCTCGATGCTTCTCACGAAGTCGTGGTCCACCGGCACTTGCAGGATGTCGTTGCAAATGAAAGGTACTTCGATAGCCTCGAGGACACACTCTTTTCCGTCATGCTGACTACGAAGGCGCACCTCAACCAGCCTGCGTCGTTGGGCGCGTGTCGATGTTTCCCCGAAGGTGTTCAACTGAAGGTTCGTAGTACCGATCACTCGGAGATTTAGCTTTCTTGAGACGTCCGTGTGTATGAAAGTCCGCTGGCTTCCTCCGTCGATGACGCCCCGAAAGTGGCTGGTTGCACGGTCTCCTACGGCGGAAGCTCGGAAAGTCTGCAGAAGCACACCCGAGTCCATCGTAACGTTGGAGTTAACGACGCTTGTGGTGTTGAGATTGGTGTTAACTCTTTTCGGTGGGGTCCAGTTAGGGTCACACATCGAGCTTGCATGCCTTCCTCCACATGACGCGCACTTCACCTTCCGTCGGCAGTCCTTGGCGCGGTGTCCTCTTGTTGTGCATCGGAAGCACCTCATGTCTTCTGCCAACCTCCTTTTCTTCTGTTCAAGTACGAGGTCGCCAGTGCAGGACTCAGTTTGATGTTTTGCAGATCGGCAGAAAAAACAGCCGACTGCGTCTGTGTTCAGTACAGCTGCGGTTGGCCACGTCGTGTGTCCCCGCCGTTCGATGTAGCCCTCACGCGCTGGGGTCTGCCTCGGGTGGCGAGTCTCTGCGGCGATTCCGGCTCTCTCCCTGCCTTCTACCTCGACACGAAGAAACCCAAGAATCTCGGCGAGCTCACCTTCGGCATCTTCGGATTGCAGCGGTGAGGGACAGATCCGTGCAGAGGAGAGCGAGTCGATCGAGCGGCCGGCGTCTTGTCCTGTTGCATTCGGCGACGTTGGATCTCTCTCCGACGTCCCGGACGCTCTGTAGGCGGTGTTGCCCGACTGCCGCCTGTGGTAGTCCAGCACAATCTCCTTCGGTAGGGCCCTGAGAAGAATGTCCGACATCATTGTGCAGTAAGTCGACGATCCCACGCCGAGACCTCTTAGCCCTCGGATGTTGGTCTGCACATGGTCGTAGATTCTCCTCAGTCCCCTCGTGTCATTCGCGGACGCCACCGGCGGCAGAGATCGGAGCTTCGCCAGGTGGTCTTGTTCAATTCTTCGCCTGTCGGCGAACCGCTGCGTCAGGATGTGGATGGCATCGTCGTAGCAGGCCTCCGTGGCCTGTAGTCCTGCGATTGCGGCAGCAGCTGGTCCGGTGACGAGTGTGCGAAGGTAGTGGAACTTTTCCGATCGTGTGATGGTGTCGTTGTTGTGAACAGCACCACTGAATTGTTCCCAAAAACTCTGCCAACCGCTGACATCTCCGTTGAATGTCAGGAGTCGCAACTTCGGGAGCTTCACTCCGCTTGTCCTGTTGGGAGGAGGTACTGAAGCTGTCGCCGATCTGGTCTCGTTCAAGGGCACCGGCGTTGGCAGTTCCTTTTGTCGTAGCGATGCAATCTTGCAGCCCAGCAGCGCTAGAACTCTGGTAGCATCGTCGTCGTATTCGGATACAGTCGTGTATTCCGCGACGAGCTCCTCTAGTGGCACTTGGTCCTCGATCTCCGCATTTAGAGACCGAAGCGACTGGTTGCATGCGCTGATTCGTTCTCGCCAGGCAGTCACCGTGGCCAGATCCGCTGTCTCCAGTCCCGCCGACGCCTCGCTGATTAGCCTTGTGGTTTGCTCCCGTTTGAGTTCACGTTTTCCTTTAAGCCGCTCCATCGTTTGTCGTTCACGAACGCGCACCCAGCTCTTTCACAGCGTTCCAGTGAGGCGGTCACAAAGATCAAATCCGCTCACCTCGTTTGATGTTCATTCCCGGGTTTCGGCACCATAGTTTTCTGTGGTGGAAGCTGAGCGCGGTTCTATATATACTAATTAAAGGAATTCCCAATTAAGCAAAAATAACTATATTATACCAACTCGATTACAGAAATACAGTCATTGTTGAAGTCGGCGTCGTCGCGATCTCGTCCCTTGGAGTTCCTTTGTTCGACTCACGCGCGTCCGGCCCTTTCCTTCTCCCGCCTTGCCCTCACCCCAGCCCCCATCGCCGCGCTCGGGCTGCTGGAGATGTCGGCTCGGGTTCCTCGGCGCGTGCTTCGGAGGACGACAGCCGGGGTGGAAATCGCGTTCTGGAATCCGCAACAACTGCCACAACGCTGTCTGCCATGGATGGATGAAAGTGGCTGCACCAGCTGTATCCTATCTAACCGGCGGTAGATTGCGCCACCATACTACTATGGTGTGGCTAGAGGTAATGTAACTCTACCAAAAAGATGGTCGCCAGTGGCCACATTTGCGGAGGGGGCCAACACGATCCAGCAAATAAACATAGAGATTAGTGGTGTCGCCCAAAGTCTTAAAAATCTGCAGCTATTAAGTTACTAACGGGTCTGAATCTAGACAGTTTGAGTAACACTGTAGACAAGACAGAAAGTGGGATCAAGCACATTTTAGAGCGCAGCTTTTAGGCGCCCGTTTCCGGCTTGAGCGGCGTCGGCGCCGCCGTCGCCGTAACCAAGGTCATCCCAAGGTCACCTTAAGGTCACGCGACCCCCTGGTGACCCCAACGTGACCCCTCAAGGTCACCCCAAGGTCACGTGACCTCCACCCCGGTCACTTGACCTCCAAGGTCACGTTACCTCCCCCCCCCGGTCACTTGACCCCCCAAGGTCACGTGACCCACCGTGGTCACGTGGCCCCCTCCCGAGATCACGTGACCCCCTCCCCCCGAAGTCACGTGACACCCCCCCCCCCCCCCCGAGGTCACGTGACCCGCTCCCCCCGAGGTCAGATGACCCCCCGGAGCATATTAAAGAATGAGGGGAGGAGGAGGAGGAGGAGGAGGAGGGGTCTACCTCCCCTCAGTACTCTTCCCTCCTCCTCCTCAAGAGCTGCGCTCCAATGCGGTGTACAGGGAGTTGTAAACGGCTTTCACTTTTTTTTCTTTCACGGGAAAAATGTACAAGCCTGAGTGTCTTTTCCGAGCCATTGTGCCTGAGAAGAACATATGGCAGGTTCACATCAGTCGGTTTTACAGCGCCAAATGGACACTCTTGCGCTAAAAGGCCCTCTTTTGGTGCAAGGCTCACTTGAAATAGCAAAAGAACTTAGAGAAGTGTTTCAGAATGCTGTCACTGCAATATCTGTGGACGTTGAGGAGTTATATTATTCCGTTCCTCACAACGGATTTCTCAAGGCTGTTCGGGGTAAGATCAACGAGTCTGGAGAAGGGTAAACCAGCGCAAACGACACTGACAGGAAGAAGTACACAAACGGAGCGCTGACTTTCAACTCCGTTTGTGTACTTCTTCCTGTCAGTGTCTTTCTGCGCTGTTTTACCCTTTGAAAGTGCATCACCAACTCGCCCAACTCATCACCGTACTACGAGTCTGGTGAAGTTAGATTTCAAAGTTCTGCGGGGGTTAGCAGCAATCATTTTTTGGAGCTGCTAGTTTTATTTATCTAATGTCGACTGCCGTCAGTTTTGACAAGCGATGTTTCGTACATGACTCTGGTATGTATACTAGGTCGCCAGTTTCCTCTGTTTTGTGTAACATTTTTCTCCATCACTGGGCCGGAAAATTTTAGACGAGCTTGCAGATTTCCATGTGGTAACGACGTATAGGTACGTTGATGCCTATCTTTCAATTTTAGATACAGACTTGCCTTTGGAGAAAGCGGTTGAGAAGATTGTTGAGGTGTTTACGAAGTTGTCACGTGGACTTAATTTTACCTGAAAATCGTTTTTGAACGATTCCATTAAATTTTTAGACATTTTTATTCTTTTTCTGACGAACTTGTGTGTTGACAGTATTGTCCGCGTAAAAAGAAAAGGTTGGTTTTGTTTGAGAGTGCTATTTTTAAACACGTAAACAGGGAGGTAGCCTTAACCATAGCCTCCCTATACTCCCAAAGCCTGGCAGTTCAACGACGGAGCCGAAGAGTGCCCGTTCACAGATTTGGAGCTCGAGGATCTGGTAGCACAGTACATCAATGAGCGTTTTATCGGGGAACCTGGACGTCAGCGTACAGCTTTTGCAGCGGCGAGGACCCGATACACATTTGTTCGCTCGGGAGAAGCGTGTTTCGGCGTCTCATCGCAGCGTGGCGCCAGCCACGTGTCCCTCCTTCCATTCGTTTCCTCTCCATCTTTTCCACATCCTCGGCCGCTTCTCCTAGCGATATGCCAGACTTTGTCAGTATATAGGAGGCTTTGCCTTTACATGTCTAAGTGCGGCTCCGGAAAAAAGTTGCAACCATCAAATGGGAATCAGTTTTGAACGACAAATAAAAAGGTTAAGAGACGTGGGGAACGCCCTAGCCTGATTTCTAGTTGTTGTAAGAGCCTTCTACAAAACCAAAAAATAAATAAAAAAGGTAGCGAGGCAAGTAAAGAAAAGAAACGAGTACAAGTGATTCCGTACATCCATACCCTGTCTCATAATCTAAAAATTGTAGCTGGAAGATACGATATTAACGTGATTTTCTCGGCACCATGTGAACTAGCAAGGGTCTGTCCAATGTTGACAAGGCTAAAGAAAGCAGCGTGTACTAAGAAACACGCTGTGCAATATACTGCGTGTGTAGCCAACGTGTTGTATGATATTTTGTTTAGTTGTAGCAGAGTCTACTACATTTGGCAGACTGTGCGCTGCTTTCAGTGATAGAGCACGAGAGCATAATCTGTGTGTGCGCAACAACGCGGGGGGCCATCTTGCTGACCATTGCAGTTGTTGTTGGTGTAAGCCTGATCTGATTTCCGCGAAGTTTTTAAGAAATACTAAAGACATCGCGGAAAGAGCGATTAAAAAGGCATTCTACATTTAAAAAAAAAAAAGAAACCAATTGCTCCAGCACTTTGTCTGTATATCTGCTCTAGAATGAAAAGGTGTCTCTGAATGGTTGCCTTTGATTGTGGGGATTGAGTGCGACGGGGTTTGGGCAATGTGTATATATATAGGTGACGATGGCAATAACACAAAACAGTTCAGGATGAAGCGCCTGTCCTGTCGTCCGCGTTTCTTCATTGTCCCCGTTTGTTCGCGCTTTTTAACCATTTATTGAGTATAGGACAAACTATCCCAAAACCAGGTTTTAATGTCCAGTCTCTATAATATGTCTGATGTTGTAATTCCAAACTGCAGAGCATTCCGGTGTGAAATGGCCAGAATCTAAGCTCTGTTCTCGAGGTGGCATTTATGTCAGACTGCTCGGGGGGGGGGGGGGGGGGGGGGGGGAGCTGATTTGCCTTTTCTCAATGAGTTCCTGTCTTTCACAGTACAGTTCTTGTCACCCCATCACGTAGCTGTAAGGCGACAGAGTACACAAAATTTGGTATAAACAGGCGCGACCATATATGCCATACACTCATGGATCACCTCACGTACTGCGGATACCGCCTTATGCTATGCGCTGCTCCTGCTCAGTGTCTACAGTAATTCCAGTCGTGGGGATTAGATCACATCAACTTCAGTAGTATCTTTTCCCCAGAAAATAAATATTTAGGTGTCTAAAGTTACACCTGCAGGTCACGCAATAACGCAGGTAGAGTGACGATGGTCGTGAGTAGTCGTTCCAGCGCCGAGGCAGCACTAAACCTCTAAAGTGAGACTGAATACGGCCGTCGTGCTTAGCGGAGGCGACTCACCTTGAGGCCCGAGGAGATCTCGGAGGACACCTCGCAGAGGTCGAACAGCAGCGGGACTGTGAACACGACCGTAAGGAAAGCGAACAGGAGCTGCCGGTAATTCGGGATGTCTTTGGGACGGCTGGGAATCGGGAACTGCTTCAGGAACACCTGCGCCGCCAGAAAAAACATTCCAGAGAAACTTATATTCTTCATTAGAGTTTATATCTCTACCAAAGTTGGTTTTATTTCGTTGTTTTTTTCTTGAATTTTTTTTTTTTATATAGTTGTTTTTCGAATGATTAGGATGAGGGTAGAGCCTGAAGGCGCAATGTTTGACAAGGACTCTGCCCTCTTTGCAGTTCCTCAGAGGCACTGTACATCTCTTCAAAGAAAAATACAAAACAAAAACTCACAGATAAAATAAAACTTCAGAATTTACTCCCAAGAAACTCCGCGATCAACAAAAACAAAAAAGCGCTAGTCTTCCACAAATACTGATATAGTCAAATATTTTGGGAAATGTAACACGTGGAAGCATATTTTCGACGCGTAAACTTTATTCAAGCAAAGCAAAGCTCAAAAAGCAGTCATTGTCTGCCAAAAGCACCACGATTCTAAGATTATAGGATATCTTAGGCAAATCTTATTGGTGCGCCATAAATTAATAAATAAAAAACGGTGTGCATGTTGTGGGGACCCGATGGACACGGTTGCCCGTTCCCCGAATAATGCGGACATCATTCGGCCACAAGGTATCTGCAAGCAGCCGGCCACGTGCGCCTCGTTGCTCTCGCCAAAATAAGGTGAGGCAGAAGCGGCGCGAGGGGCAGCCGGCCGATTACCGCCTAGAGCTGATGACAATGTGAGTATTGTCCCATTAAATGGAGTTTCTTGTTGTTGAAACCGTTGGCTCCGTGTTATTCCTCCGGGTCGGGTATGCAGCAAGACAAACCGACCACAAATTCAAGCGAGCTTCAGTTTTATAGAGCGTACATTTTATCGAAGAAAGTCGCCTAGTAAAGTCTATATCGAAACTATGTTCATCTTTACAATACCACCCGCGTTTTCAAGTCGTAACAATACATTAAAATACAAATGTGATCACTTTTATTTTTTTTTAAATAGTCTCAGTAGATTTTGTTTTCATTTTTTTTTATGTCGTTAGGCATGCTTTGTGATATCTCAACCACACATTATTCGTATGCCCATTTCGCGCCCATACAGGGTCTGTAACGATAGGTGGACAATTTCGATATTGCGAAAACTACGCGTCGCAACAAAAAAAGGCTTGTGTCGTTTTAGTCTTCGGCCAGTGGCCTATTCAGGAAGATTATTAAAGTCCGGGATAATTAAGTTGGTAAATATTTTTGCGCAATTAACTTTTATAATATTGTGTTTAAGGGCATGGTTTTAACAAGAAAATTGCTAAGCATCATCAAAAAACACTCAATCAACAGATTGCAGAGCAATACAAGGCACACAAAACATAATAGGGCTTTCTAAAAAACCGCACAAAATCGACGGGTTTTTAAGTTTCGGTATGCTATCGGAGCGCATCTCGGCCCCGAGGGCACCACACCCCGTAGAGAAATAGTGCAACCAGGCTCTGCTGCGTCGCGCGAGGACAGCGCAGCAGAGGTTGGTTGCACTACTTCTACGCGGGGCACGGTGCCATCGGAGCCGAGATAGCAAACCGAAACTTAAAAACCCGTCGAATTTGCGCGGTTTTTCGCAAATCCATAAAATGCTGCGCGTGCCTTCTATCGTTCTCCAATTTGTTTATTTGAGGCTTTTTCGATGATGCTGAGCAATTTCCTAATCGAAACCATCCCCTTACACACAATATTAAAGGTTATATTACGCAAAAATAATTACCAACTTAATTATCCAGGATATTAATAATTTTCCTGAATAGACCCCTGGCTCAGGACCAAAACGATACCAGCCTTTTTTGCTGCGACGCGTAGTTTTCGCAATATTGAATTTGTCCACCTTTCGTGAAACACCTTGTATAAAATATTATAATGACGAAAATCCCGAGATTGTGGGGAAAAACGGCACATAGACTAGAAGAAATGAAACACAGCTCCAGAGTTTTTTGTTTTTGTTTTCTTGTTTTTTTGCCAAAAAGTGTTTAAAGAGGCACAGAAGCCAAGCAAAGTCGATAACACTCTCACTGTCCTGTCACAAGAACTGAACCCTAAGAGGTCTCTATGAGAACAATAAAAGATATCGTTACAACCAACCAATCTCCTACCTCTAAAACTTTTGCTAAGCGAAACGCTACAACCACATTCTACACCGGAGCGAATTTTTTTGGTAGCAGAAAACGAAACACAAGGTCACGTCACCCCCTCTCCCTGACCACTTCAACAAAGACACTTCAAGTTCTCCAGTAGGCAGCATAATGAAACCGGCGACACGGTAGAAAAAAGGTCGTAAACAAGGCCATCTCGAGGACTGTCCAAAAAAGTCACTTCATACATCGTTAGGCGACGCAACTCTGTCATTCATATAAACGTGTACTTGAAGTCCAGCAGTCCGTTTTCTGTTTGGACGCCACCAGGCAAACATTGACAGAAATAAGGGTTGTGACGCAGGCTAGCCGGTGAAAGTAGAAACTACTTTAAGAAAAAGCCCGAGACATAGGAAAAGGAACTGACAAACACAATGAAGTCTCAAAACGCAGTGAACACCAGCGGAAGCCTTGAGCGATTCTCTGACAGCCAATATGGCCGGGTCCACCTGATGAGGATGCTCAGACCCCCGTGAATGACAGAAGCCAACTTTGACGGAAACAATCCCATCAAAAAAAAGAACGGAAGGAAGCGGACGACGACGGCGGTAAATATACGCTACAATCATATATTCATTCGTATGATATCAAACTATTCGTATGATACCGCCTTTCTCAGCATATATCCACCGCCTTTCAGTTCGTAGGGGTAGGTTCGTAGGCGTTGGATATATGGTATAGAGACGACCGACCAGGTTGATGTCCGAAATCCAACTGGGCTTTTTATTCTAATCCCCTCGCGCTTCGACCTTCTCTTCTTTTTCTAGAGATGTCATAGTGGCGCGTGGCCACAGGATTCCCCCCCAGGAATCAAGGCTAATAGGCTTGTATTCTGATGAAGTCAGGACAGTTCTGGCGAAGGTGGCGCGAGGGAGGTGCGCATGGCGTTTAGGGGGAATCCATGTCGTGGGCTATGAACGATGGAGTCCCAAAGTTGCGAGCTGAAGAAGCGATGCTATAAATGCTACGAAACCTGCTTGATGGGTCGACCAGGAAGATGTGGTACGCTGTTGGCGAGTGTGGGGCCAGCGCAATCCATAAACGCAGGTTTTATGCGGTCGGCCGCTACAACTTCTTCGCGACCGTTGATGTCCAGCGTGAATGTTTTGGAAGTCCGCGTCAGAACTTTGTAGGGACCATTGTACGGTGGAGTGAGGCCCTTCTTAATTCCTTCCTTGCGTAAGAATGCATGGGTACAAGTGGTAAGGTTTTGGCTGGTGAAAACCTTTGGATGAGCTGGTTGGCGTGGTGGCACAGGTTGCATGCGACGAATGAAGTTTCGTAACTCATCGAGATACTGGTGAGGGGTAGGGGCGTTGCCGTGGTCCGGTGTGGGAATAAAGAACTCGCCCGGTAGACGTAATGGTGAGCCATACACCAGCTCTGCTGATGTAGAGCTGAGGTCCTCTTTGAATGAAGAGCGTAGACCTAGGAGCACCATGGGTATGTGGTCTACCCAGTTAGCTCGGCCTTCACGTGCTACGATGGCGGTTTTGAGCTGCCAATGTAGGCGTTCCACCATGCCGTTGGCAGAGGGGTGGTATGTCGTTGTATGGATGTGGCGACTTCCTAGCAACTGTGTTAATGATGAGAATAAAGCGGACTGGAACTGTTGACCTCTGTCTGTTGTGACAATGGATGGACACCCGAAACGGCTGACCCATATGTTAACGAAGGTCGCCGCAACTGTCTGTGCCGTAATGTCTGGAATCGGCGCTGCTTCCGGCCAACGAGTGTAGCGGTCGACACATGTTAGAATGTAGGTGAAACCGCGGGATGGAGGAAGAGGTCCCACAATGTCAACGTGGATATGATCGAAGCGGGCATCTGGGGTGCGAAATGGCATGAGAGGTGTGTTGGTATGTCGAGTAATTTTTGATCGCTGGCACGAGAGACACTGTTTAGTCCAATCTCGAACGTCAGTGTTCATCCGTGGCCACACGTAACGTGCACCAATAAGGCGTTGCGTAGCTCGCACGCCCGGGTGGCTGAGGCCATGGAGTTGTTCGAAAATTTGTCGACGTAATTTGGGAGGAATGTAGGGTCGGTTGGCCCCCATGGATATGTCGCAGATGACTTTTGTGGGACATTGTGGGAAGAGTATCTCTTTCAGCTGCAGAGACGTGGATGTGTCTCGGAGATGCTGAAGTTCAGAGTCTTCCTTTTGCGCTGCAGTGAGTGTCTCCAGGTCGAGGTCTACGCAGGGCGAGGACATAGCCCCGACACGTGACAGGGCATCAGCCGCTGCGTTATCTTGTCCTTTGATATGACGAAGGTCGACGGTATATTCTGATATGAAAGCTAGGTGTCGAATTTCCCGTGCAGAATAGGCGTTGTGGTTACCTTTAAAAGCAAACGTCAGCGGCTTGTGGTCTGTTAGGACCACAAGCCGCTGACGTTTGCTTCCTTCGAGAAAGTATCGGTAATGCCTCAGAGTTAGGTATATGGCTAGCAGCTCTCGCCCGAATGTACTGTAGCGTGCTTCTGCTGGTTTTAACTTCTGGGAGAAAAAACCTATGGGCTTCCACTCGCGGTCCAGATATTGCTGTAGCACCGCGCCTACAGCAGTGTCTGACGCATCAGTTATAACGCGAGTATTAGCGTCTGGCCGCGGATGAACAAGAAGCGTTGCACTTGCCAGAGCGTCCCTTACCGATGAAAATGCTGATCCAGCGTGTTCGCTCCATGGTAGAGGCGCTTGGGGGCCCTTTGTGGTCTTTAGAAGATCCGTTAGTGGTTGCAGGAGGCCGGCGCAGTTAAGTATAAACCTGCGGTGAAAGTTGACCAGGCCCAGAAATTCCTGAAGTTTTCGGAGAGAAGTGGGGCGAGGAAATTCACGGATTGCCTTAACTTTTTCTGGAAGAGGCAAGATTCCTTGGGGCGTGACGCGGTGACCTAAAAATTCCAAGTCGTTGACCCCGAATTGGCATTTGCTTGGGTTGACGACAAAGCCTGCTTTTTGAAGTCGATCGAAAAGCAGGTGGAGGTGTCGTTCGTGCTCGGCCGGGGTTGAACTGGCTACGAGGATGTCATCGACATAGGCGAATATGAAATGGAGCCCTCTGGTGACTTCGTCAATGAACCTTTCAAATGTCTGGGCCGAATTCCTCAGACCGAAGGGCATTCTGATATATTCGAAAAGGCCGAATGGGGTGGTGATAGCTGTTTTAGGGATATCACTGGGCGCCACAGGAATTTGATGGTACGCCTTGACTAAGTCTATCTTGGAATAAATCATGGTTCCAGAGAGGTTAGCAGAAAAATCCTGTATATGTGGGAGAGGATATCGGTCGGGCACTGTGGAAGCATTGGGTGCCCGATAGTCTCCACACGGGCGCCAGTCATTTGGATCCTTTTTCAGGACCATGTGAAGTGGTGATGCCCAGTTGCTAGAAGAAGGCCGGATGATGCCTAACTGTAACATGTGTTCAAACTCTCTCCTCGCGATCTGCAGACGCTCACCAGCGAGTCGACGAGGTCGCGCAGACACGGGCGCACCTGTTGTGGTGATATGGTGCATGACTCCATGTTTTACAGAAGACTCCATGTTACATGGTCTTGTGATAGATGGGAACTGGGCAAGGATGGCTTCATACGCTGATGGAGCCGAAGAACGCCGTATTGGGGAAACTGTCAGGTTTGATATGATACCCTGAACAGACAACGTTGTGGTGGTATCAGTTAGTGTGCGGCTGCTAATGTTGACTGTAATTCCGAATTGATCCAGGAAATCAGCGCCTATTATGGCCTGTTGTAGGTCCGCGATGACGAATACCCATCTAAACGTCCGCCTGAGCCCAATGTTAATCGTCAGGGAACGTTGACCGTATGTGGCTATTGCGGAGCTGTTGACTGCCCGAAGAGACGGTCTAGTCGGTTGTAGCTTGCGGTCAGCAGGGGAAGCAGGTAACACGCTGACCTCCGCGCCAGTATCCACGAGGGACAGGATGCCTGAGAGAGTGTCGCGAACATAGAACAGGCGGCTGCTGGGTTGGCCGGGATCACTCGCCGCCGTTAGTGTCGGGCCTCGGCATTTCCCGTCCATGAACAGGGGTGGGTGCAGCGTCTTGCTTGGTCACCAAAGGTGCGATGGTACCAGCAGATGGACCGGCCACCGGAGTTGGTAGTGCGGCGAGAGGGCGATCGGCCACGAGAAGAACTGCGCGGCCTTGATCGATCTGGTCGGTCCTGGGCAGGTCCGAAGGCGGCAATGGCAGCAGCCAGTTGCTCGATTTTCGATTCAATTTTGGCGGCGGCCGTTTCCCACGATTGTGAAGCAGGTGTTGTGACTGCACGAACAGCCGGAGCGGAGTAGTCAGCGGTTCGGTCTGCTAGTATTGCGAGACGATCCAGCGACATGTCGTCTGCAGCGGCTAGGATCATTCTCATGCCTTCTGGTAGCTTTTGTAAGAAGAGCTCACGCAGGATTGCGTCATGACCGTCGTGGTTATGTGAGCCGAGCAGTTGACGCATCTGATGGAGGAGCTGCGACGGCCGGCGATCACCAAGCTCTTGTGCGGTCAGCAGCTGTTGGATCCGTGAGCGCTCTGTTGCCATTGTCCGAGTCAGGAGGACAGACTTTAGATGGTCGTACGCGTTGTCGGGTGGTGTTTGCGACAGCACGTCGTCTATTTCGTCTGCAACCTGGGGTGGTAGGCTGGCGACGACATGGTAAAAACGGGATATCTGCGCAGTGATTTTTCGCAGGTGGAAGTGCGCCTCCGCCTGGGTAAACCAAACCTGAAGGTTTTTTGGCCAGAATGGTGGTAACCGCAGAGGCAGAGTTCCGGTCACTTGAGTCCCGCTTGCTTCGTCAATGTCGCCGTGTGGCTGAAGGGTGGGTGGACCGGTGTTGCCAGGTTGGCGGCCGGTCGTGCCGCTAGTGCCCGGTGGTCCTTCGTCGGTCATGATAGAGTAGTTCGGTTGATCACGTCCGGGTCACCAAATCTATAGAGACGACCGACCAGGTTGATGTCCGAAATCCAACTGGGCTTTTTATTCTAATCCCCTCGCGCTTCGACCTTCTCTTCTTTTTCTAGAGATGTCATAGTGGCGCGTGGCCACATATGGTATGATATCATAAGAACGCCTAACTAAATATAAAGCCTCGCTTGTTCCCAAGCCGATCAGTCGGAGGGGAAACGACCTGTCGATATTCTCCTGATCCACTATTTCCAATGTTTTCCTAATAAGGAAATCACGGTAGGTGCTTCAGTGTTTGCACTGTTCCAAAGTTAAGTGGCCAGTGGCGTTTACAGTTTTCCTTTGGGGCTCTTTCTATGAGCGTACGGCCAATCTTTTTCGCAGCGTGTGTGATGGAGACATGGCGCTATCTCATTTTTATTTGAAGCAGCTAGTAAACAGGTTCTTTTTCTTAAGTAAAGTCAAGGACCCGTTTTGAGCCCATTTGGTCAAGTGCGATTGTGTAATGTTCTTCCTGAGTTCATAGTGTCGCCAGAGTTCGGAGATGCTGGATGTATTTTTGATCATATGCACGCAGTGATGGGGGCGTGCGGGCTCTTGAAAGCGCGCTTTTTTTCGGAATACCCAAGTGAAGTCACTAGGAAAAAAACTGTACCAGGATTTCGTTGATCTTGTCCTGACGATTTCAGTGTATTTTGCAAGTCCGGGATAAGATGTCGTGAAGCGTGTCAAAAGAATGTCCGTTCCGACGTGCGTCAAGACGTTCTTTTTTAAGATGCACACCGGTCTCTGCTCGTTAAAAGCTCGCTGGTTGTCAGGGGTACGTTTGTAGCGTGGGGTGATTCTGTTTATTGTGTAAGTAACTAGAGACTGTTAATATGTCTTCTTGGGCTGTTGGAAGAGTACGTTTTTTTTGTTCGTTTGTTGTTGTTGTTGTTGTTTTTTTCTTTGGGGGGGGGGGGGTGTAACAGCATACTGTAAAAAAAGAGATTCCGCTGGACCCCGTGGCATCCGATTTCTAGCCGTGGAAACCGAGAATAGTGTGCCTTTTAATCTTGTCACGTTGCTCGGCCCTCAAAGCATATGGCGATGTCGCATGGCGGTTCGTCATGCGAATGTTGACCGTGGCACGCCGTTCGATCGGTGCATGAAGGAGCCCCAGGAACATGATGGCGCTGTTGCTCACTGGGGTACACTGGGGTCGAAGCATCAGGCTCCAAGGAGGTAGCCCAGTCAAAGTGGAAGCTGCCGCTTCCGAGGAACCAGGGCTCAGATTTAGGCACCGCCGTCGCCCGGTGTGTCATCCTCTCAACGTCGTCGTCGTTGTGTTCTTTATTTATACGCGTATATATGTATAAATAAAATAAGATAGATAAAAATACACACAATCAAACGGCCAGCGGCGCGCCGTTCTAGATATATTTCTAGTTATTTCTAGTTATACACGCCTGAAAGAATTTTGTTCGGTTTGTGTCTGTAACCCAGCTAAAACTTTACGGACACAGGCAAATTCAAAGCAAAATATATACCATGCAAGTCTTTCTGATCCTACATAACAATTGCTTATATTTGAAATCCAGAGCTAAAATTTTGGATGTAAACATTTAATTATTATATAGTCACATTATAACCGCCACATTCTTAGTTAATATGATGTCACAAACGCATCGCACAAATCTTGTTTTCGATAAGCCTGTGTAAAGTTAGCTTGGCCGCAAGCTGCTTGGTGCACGGCGGAGTGCTAACTTTACAGGGGCAAATAGCGGGCCTACTTTGAAAGTCTCGAGGAATAAAAAGTATTAATTAAGATATCGAAATTTTAACTGCGGTGTTTGCTATGAGTCGGCAGCTATTACATTCCTCGGAAACTTTACGATTCTTCATTTCAGTGAGAATAAATTTAAAGGTTTGTCAAAGTGGCCTATAGGACCCAATGCAACAATATTATATCAGGCTCAGGAATAAAATGTATACAATCCCGAGGTTCAAGTAGGTACTAAATAAGAGCGTATTAGTACCCTCTATAGATATCCCGGGAAACTTAAGGATTTCTGCAGTAGTTTGGCTGAAATTATCATTTCACTGCGTTGTGCAGAGAATAGTGGAGAGAGGGCGCAAGGAGACCGTGTCCAGGAATGCTAAGGATGCAAACTAATTCTCACTGGGAAGCTGGTACCCATCAACTGAATTGACTTCCTCCATTATCTCCCTTATTCCGAAACCCGGCAAACCAGCTACCCTTGCAAATCTCAGACCCATCTCCCTTACCTCTTATGTTGGAAAGGCCATGAAACGTATGGCTCTTACGCGTCTGAAGGATCTTCCCGATATAATTAATTTTCTTCCTCCCAACCGAATTGATGTCCGCCCCCTATGTCCACCCAAGATCTTTTTCTTTTGCTGCAAGAAACTTTCCTATCTCCTACAGGCAGTCAGGTTCATACGCTCGTGACAGTTGACGTCCACAAAGCCTTCGATACCCTACTACACGATGCAATTCCCACCCCCCTCCACGAGACGGGTTGTGGTTCCTATCTGTACTCTTATATCTCTGCATTTATTCGTTCTGGACGGGCCCAATTTCGACTTGGCGACAACCTTTCCCCTTTTATCACCCTCACCCGCGGCACCCCTCAAGGCGCCGTACTCTCCCCAACCCTTTTTAACCTCGGTATGGCTCCAATCGCGCGAACCCTGTCCACGATCCCACACCTTCACTTCCTCTTCTACGCGTACGACCTCACCCTCTGGTGCACCCACGGGTCGCCGGGGGAAGTGGAATCCACCCTCCAAATCGGCCTTGATCTTATTGCACAGTTCCTCTCCCACTCAGGCCTCCAAGCTGCTCCCGAGAAATCAGAGCTGCTGTTCCTCCGCCACTCCCAGTACCAGCGGTCAGTTAACTCGCTTATGTCCCTACACCTAGACGACCGCCATATTTCTTGCACACCCTCTTGTCGGGTCCTGGGTTTTTCTCTGCAAAACTGTGCGTGTACCAAGACGATACAGACAACCATAAACACTTGTCATCAGGTAACGCACCTGGTCCGCCGGGTGGTTCGGAGACACGGTGCGGTCGACGAACGCAGAGCCGACCATTCAGTTTCAGCTTTCGCCTTAAACAAGATCCTCTACACTCTCCCTTACTGTGTGCTAACGCAAACACAGACGCAACGTATGCAGTCGCCATTAATACGCTCTATAAAGCATCTCTGCGCCTCCTTGTACACGCATCTACAGAGAAACTCTACGCTACAGGGCTCTTTCTCCCTCTTCCTACTCTCCTCAGACTTCACAGGACCGTCAACTGGGTCGCCTGTCTGCCTCCACGCAGGGCCACTGGCTCTTGCAACAAGCTGGCATACAACCTAATGATTTCCCCTTATACCCCCCCCCCCCCCCCCAAGAAAAAAAAAAAGCTTGTTCCCGACAACCTTTGATGCGCCACGCTCCCTGCCCACATGGCACCGCGTCTGCATGATGGACGCCGTCAGGCCCGGGTCTTGCACCACGACCCTTTCCTACCTGATACTACCCATGTTACGTGGTCACTTCCCATTCCCCTCCTCTCGGTGCCACAGCATGTGTCACCGTGACGAGCTCCGCCACCCCTCCCATCACGTTCACCGCTGGCCCCTACTCCAGCCCAACTTTCCAGCTCGCTCTTGAGGTTGCAGCCATAGTGTATGCTACTCAACAACTTACCTACATTTCGCCTGATCCCCGGTACCGCATTTGCACAGATTCCATGGAAGCGATTCATGCACTTCGCGCGTGCCGCCTTCCCGAGGATTTGCGCGACCACCTCTCCTCCCCGCCCTTTTACAACTTTCTCCTGCCTCAGTCGCGGTGGTGTGGGTGCCAGGCCACTTAAGGATTGCCGGTAATGAGTTGACGCATCAACTTGCCTGCGAGACACCTATCCAGGCGCCGGTGGCCCTATGGCCTTTCCCACCCATGGCGGACGCGGGACATTTTTACAAGAAGACCCTGAAACAACACTGCTCATAACTCCGACACTCAATGCAGACACTGCCTACACCACGCCCCCAGCTTACTACCTCACAAACACACACACTGAGAGCCATCCAGCTTAACACACGCAACATCCCCGCCCGACTTTTCCTCCATCGTTTTAGATCAGATAACTCCTGCCCCAAGTTCTCCTGCCCCTACACGAACATTGAGCATCTTTTGTCCGCTTGCACCACAGCCATCCGAACTCCCTACTACCCCAACCCCCTTCTCCACACTGGCGGGTGTGGCTGGCCTCGGTGGGTCACGTCGATTAACTGGCTCTGGTCCGTTTAGCGGAGGATCACCTGCAGGGTCTTTATCTGACCCTCAAGAAAGTCATTTCTCTCCCCCCTCCCCCCCCCCCCCCCCCCCCTGGCTGAGATGAAGGTGGTAAAGGCCGTCTGTTAACCTCTTTTTGCTGCCCCTTTTTTCTAAGAGTGTAAGGTCTTCTGCGGTTCATCGTGATGAAGTGACTTTGAGCAAAAAAGTAACCTTACGTAAAATCTTCAGAAATGCCAAATTTTGTGGAATATAATAAAACATTACGCTGCTTTTAAAGAAAAAAAAACGACAATGGGCGATGCAATATTAACATTTTAGGATGCCAGGCTAGGGGGCGCAAGCTAGCGCCCATTATAAATATAGACATTGGGATCCATCCATCCGTCCGGTAGAGGGATACCCGAAACTGGGCGGAGCTGAACGAAACGACGCGTCGGAAGCGTGTGTCTCGAACTGTCGTGTGCGGCGAGTCGGAGCAGCCATCATTTCGGCAGTTCGGATGTCGGAGCTTTGTCGCGAATGTGTCTCGCGCTTCACGCCCCTCATCTAACTCATAAACCGAAAGAATTTACGCCCCTCCCTCAACCTCAAACTCGTGGTTTTTCGAGGGTTACAAGCTCCCTCACCCTCGAACATGGTAAAAAAAATATCGCGCACAGAGAGAAAAGGACCAAAGAGGAAGGAGCACAGAACAACAGGCGAGTACTCATAACTTTGATATAATAGGTGAAGAAACTACTGATGAAGCGATACTCGTGGCAGGCAACACAGGAATCGGGGGACAACTGTTCAGTAGCAGGCAAATGACCGCAAAAATTGATAAGGATAGATAACCGGGCGAGTCGGTGAGAGTTCATGTTGAAAAACCGCGCGACTGGGACGAGTACACAAAGAGACGAAGAGAACCTTTTTGTCTTGTGTTCTCTGCGTCTCTTTGTGTCCTCGTCCCAGTCGCGCTGTTTTTCACCATGACCGCAAAAGGGCAACTTCTTTTTCACTCAAAGCCACCGACGGCTGAATAACGCAGCAATCGGCCAAATCTAAGATGGTAAACGCCTCCAGTTCCTAGCGTGTTTTTTTTTTTTTTTTAACGCCCAATGAATAATGTTTTTTTCCACAAGAACACGTACAGCTCTTCCAATGTATTGAGTTGACCTTCTACAGTTGATGTTAAAGAAAGATTATGCTCTTGCAGCCGGTCATTCAGACACCGCCCAGTTTTTCCGACATAGCTTCGTCCACGGAAAGAGGAATACGATTGCAAGCAAGGCGACTGGCGGCCGACTGGGGCCCTACGTTGCGCTTTTTGGACTCCCATGGCGACTATGCAGAATGAAGTGGCGTCAACAACGCAGCAAACGCAGATTGAATGTTGATTGGTGAGTGTCGCTGATGACAAATTTCCGCACAAGAAAACAAAGCTAATTTTTTTCTTTGTTTTCTTCTGGGAATATTCGTCATCAGCGACTCTCACCAATCAACCTCCAATCTGCGTTTGCTGCGTTGTTGGCGTCACTTCCTTCTCCCTAGTCGCCGTGGGAGTCCTAAAAGCGCAACACGGGGCCCCTGGTCTCTGCTCGTGCGAACAAGCCCGTGCGAGTGCAAGCTTGCCAAAGCTATGTTCACACGTGAGCTGCACGTGGTTGCACGCATGGGCCACGAATCGGGCGCCATGCTTTATTTGTTTATCGAGGGTATTCACTGGACGCCATATTTAAGGGCGATGTTTAGAGCGCATGCGCAAAACGAGCTCTCATTAATGCGCGTGAAAAATGCACGTTGCGAAAGAACTGTGGAAACTCGCTGTCAGCACGCGCTCATCAGTTGCTCACACAACTATGGCCGCCAGTGAATACTCTCTATACATGTTTCATTTCGTTTCATTTAGTCCTCAGTCACGTGGGTCTAATATTTGCTATGCAGAACAAGAAATAAGGCAGTGCAACCTGCAATATGCGAGAAAGTATAGCGAGGCAAAACAGGAATGGGTGACAATCACACATTTTCCGTGAATACCTTCCATCGGCGTGGAGAGATCAAAGCAATGTTTTAACGCGTACCAGAACGGACAGTATTCACTATGGATGCGCCCCTGTGGAAAACGTATAGACATAACCCCTGACAAACAGGGATCCAAAAACCGCGCGCGTTTTGTGGCACGTGTGTTTTGATATATTTTCCACTATTGCGCGAACCTTAGGACAAATTTGTTGCATCTTTTGGTGGCAGAGAGTACTAAGTGAACGCCATACCTACTTGCCACTTTTTTTTAGATGATGTGATATTTTGTGTTGATATAATAAAATCACCGCCAGTTTTTTTTTTTTTTTTTTTTTTTTACAATGCGCTTAATTTTTTTATCCCCTTTTACCTTTTTGACCGGCGTTCCTTTCACATGCAAAATACCTGATTGAGGAACCCTGAAGATTTTAGTCTGTCAACTGGGCCCAAGAAACTATCGTTGATGGCATGGAAACTTGACTTCAAAATGTTGTCTTCACAACGCCTTTCAAGAGAACAGTGTTTGGCTAGGGAGGGTGAAGCAAGGTGAACTCGATCGTTCTTCAACAACCAAGGAATAAGAAAGATGACAAAGTTTGTCTGAAATAAATAAGCTCAATAAAACCTTTGTAGGAACATCGCACACCGAGAAAGAAGAAGCAGAAGCTTGACGAGACACAGCTCGTGGAAGAGCCTTTTCGAGCGATTCACCGTCGACCCTCGGTAGCCTTTGGTAGGTGTATATATGTAAATAAAATGAGGGTTAAAGGCTTACCCCTCACCTTCATAGAAGGAACGTCAAAATGCTACATCGCGTCTGCGTAGTTTGCAGAAAAGCACCACAGAAACTGCTTCGTTTTCTCTTCGGCTTGATTGTAAGTGCTGACCCTTCCCCTTCCCTGTGCAGAACGGTGAAAAGAATGCGCACACTAGCGTCCTACCAACTGTCCTGCACACTTTCGAAAAGTAATTAAAATACATTGCCAAGCAATATTACAACAAAAAAAAATTCTAACTTAAAATTATAGTTTGAAATATTTCGTAATCACGCAGACAACAATATCAGTCCATTACAGAGTTTTTTTCCTTCTTCGTGGCATTAAACACAGCGTTAAAATACAGGCTTTTATCGGCCCTGTTGGACACTGTTAGCGACAACACGGCGTTGGCGCCTTTCTGCAGGGGGATTTACTTGCCAAACGAACGAAAGTATGTGGAAAATCAAGAGAGACTGCAAAAAGTACGCAGTAACGCTGGATCAGCAGTTCCTTGCCTACTGAGACGATCATTACAAATTAAATTAAGTTCAAGTAGTTATAGTCCCATCTTGTTATAAGTATGTTTCGCTTTATTCTTTCTGCTCATGCATATATGCGAAAGCGTTTCTTCTAGCGATCAAAATATAAAGTGGACGCTCGAACGCTTTGAAAATAGGAAGAAGACAGAAACCAGGTGCGCAATAAAAGCTACCCGGCATATGCACTATTAAGAAGAGGCACCTTTCAACGCCCCTGTACTTTACTATTTATATTTTGAGTGATATTCGTCCGCTCATTAAGTTGCACCGACAGGGTCAATTTCATTAAGCGTCAAGGCTGGCGTAATAATAATTTATTAGCGTAATCGAAATACTGGCGCACCTTGAACAGACTCTGCGTTCCTTTTAATTGTTATATTTCTTTGATTCGTCTCACGCCTTTACCCACCTTCTGTGGATCACAAATTTGGCCCGGAAATATAGCGAAGTTTACCATCGTTCATTGGTGAAGAAAAAGCTATAACTAAAGCAATAACACGTTTAGAATGTTAGCAAGAGTACATACTAACCGCTACGATTCAAATAACCAAGGGGGGACTTCTGTTATTCTCCGGAGAAAAGTCAAAATGCTCGAGCGATTTCCCATAGAAATGCACAGGAGCGCACAGCAGAAGGAGGCTAATTGCCGTCTGCTTCAATTCGCATCCCACAAGTCGCTTTAGCGTACATTACAGCAACTTTATGGTAAGATGGCTGCCCATTAGAGATTTCAGGTTCTTCCACAAAAATGGTAGACTCTTCACGTTTTTAATTGTGGAGACTAGAAGGAAAACTGCGCAGGCGTAGGAAAGCGTGTCAGCAAACTTTCCTTACTTCAAGGTGGGAAAACAAAAGAGTTTATGGTTTTACAAGTTACATTTTAATAAAGCAATCACCGAGATCAATTAATCAGTTGAGTAGGAGGACGTCACGATCTTTGGGAGATATGAACGCACACTTGGATAGCCGAGGCACTCAAGAAGACACATGCCACTCGAAATGTGCGAGGGACACGACTTGGCTTCCTGCAGCATCAATTAGAGGTACAATGGGAAAATGCAGCTTGCATTCTACAGGAGCAGACTAAAATATTAGCAGGTGTGGTCTTCCTTCCTTCGTACCCTTTTTGCCTGCGGAGTCAGCTTCAAGGGACATCGAAGAGCTAAGTTGGTTTAAGACATCAACCATTGTTTTAAAAATGATGACATTCGTTATTCAAAGGGCTCAATATCGATCCACTTAATTTTAATGTTATGCTGTAGATCAACTTGTTTTTAGGCGACATGATGAAGCTTCCGCTCACGATCAGACAGAGTGATAGAGGAAGAACGTGTCGACGTCGCAGTCCAGATCAATGCAGGTGATTCCGAGGCATTGGAAGAAGCAGGGGAGATTCCCCTACTTCCGATGTATAAACTATCGGGCCGCCGCTTGCGC
Organism: Ixodes scapularis; assembly: GCF_016920785.2. NCBI lineage: Eukaryota > Metazoa > Arthropoda > Arachnida > Ixodida > Ixodidae > Ixodes > Ixodes scapularis. Next base: position 99,253,562 of record NW_024609882.1, read on the forward strand.
CACTCATTCAGTTTCCCTCCGCGTGACCAGCATCTCCGGCGGTGGCGCTGCTCACCAGTGCTGACTCAATTTTTATATCATCTGTGAAGTTGGAGTTTAGTCAATACTGTTCTGTGTCGTTAATATGGACCCCGCTAATATGGATACCCGGCTACATGGACACCTATTTCGGGGACAAACTGAGAAAACTCGTACATTTTCGTCTCGTTGTGGAGAAGAACTCACATTATGGGCGATTTTTTTTTATTGAAACGCAGGTGTCGATATTAACGAGACATCACTGTATTACCTAGGATACGTCTGCAATATCTGACAATACAAAAAACTTGCGTCATTCATTTTTCTTTTCTTAGAGACAAACATTTAAAAGCGGAGCGACAGCTGAATCCACAAGCCCATCTGAACACAAACAGTAGACAAAGTTATTAAACGGGTGACCTGATCAACGTTACACGTCACTCAAAACCAGAGACGAACGCACGACAAGGGGACAGGTCAAACTAGCTAAAATAATAAATATATTGGCTTTTCGTGTTATAATTGCTAATAAAATAAGATCATCGGTGTATTGCCTAAATAACAACCACCCTTAAAAATATATTATTCACATTTTATCCGATATTTAAAAATTTTATATAGTCGTTATACATAAATTAGTAAGTAGAAAAATAACTGCAATAATCTTCACCCTGGTTGAAAAAGTGTTAATTGACTGACCTTATAGTTGGAATCGTTCGATTGATTGTAGACCTGCTTTTGAAGTTTCAAGTGAGCACTATTGATTCGTATTTGGGCATTGAGAAACGCACCTGCAAAATGACAACAGAAATGTATTTATTCTTTGATAAGACACAAAACAAAATAGCGCTCTCCGTACCTATTTTTTTTATCCTCGTATCAACCTGCACTGAAAGCTTAGTTTTTCAAGTGTGTCAAGGCGAGCGACAACTACGGCATTTTATTATTCAATCCTACGTTAATACTAATTTCGGCTGAATTGTTCACACATACTTTTAAGTATCTAATGTGCAATGCGCCGTTGTTTCTGCTGCATAACCTTTCAGAAAGAGAACACAGAAGTGTTACTCATAAAAACTCAGAGGTAAGTTCCTATATATAAAGGCTTACTCATTTCTTGGTTTACATAGATCGAGGAATTATTTTCGGGTGTTACACAGGGATTTGTAAAACTTCAAAATATAAAAAAAAAACAATAGTTAACCCTTAGGTCATAAACAATTATTCATATATTTATATAAATAGTGCTGACTTCTTTGTGAAGATTACTGCCAGAAACGGCAAGAAAAGTAAGGTAATGCCCAAGATATAAATAAGAAAGTTATCATTATCTTAGAACCTTCCTTCAGCTCTAACAGAAGCTGAATAAGTACGAAAGTAAAAAGGCCGGTCTCACTTAGGGGTAATGTTGCAAGAAATATCGACAGCGCAGAAAAACACCCCTAAGTGAAAGAAGTACACACGCACAGACGACTATTGGCTGTCGCTTCTTTTTACTCGGAAATTTAAACGTATGCGCCGAGGAACCTAGGGAGAGGATAAGACGTAAGAACGCCGATCTCTGGTTTGAAGGATTAGTGGGTGTACAGAAACTCAGGTGCCTTTGTCTCCACTGCACTCGTCGAAAGCGTTCAAAAAAAATATTCAAGTGTGAATATTTAGACAGCCAAGAACTACGTCTGCCTCAAAGGGGTACTTGTCTCCCAGCCAAACAGTACCCTGGGTGCTTTAATGTGCATCATGCAGTGGTGATACACGACCGCACGCCGACACAATACTCATCCAGATCGAAACGGGCAGGAATGGTGATTGAACCCAGGATTCCTAGGTTCTGCAGCGCCAGCATTCGACCTACGTGCTCCGAGCTGGTGTGCGCTAGCCCACTCGACCACCGATCCCCTCGAACGCGTCCAAATGCCACTGCCAAACCCTTGACGCCGGCGTTCCGTGCTCTAACGTCTTCAACGCGTGAAGAAAAACTCCTCCTTTGTCTCCACTGCACTCGTAAAGCACGTCACATTGCGAGTGTCAAACGCTTGACGACGGCGTTCCGCGTTCTAACGCGTTCGACGAGTGCAGTGAAAACAAAAATAGTCCTTTGTCTCCACTGTATTCGTAGAACGCATCACAATGCGAGTGCCAAAGGCTTAACGCCGGCGTTCCGAGTTTTAACTCGTTCGACGAGTGCAGGGAAGACAAAAGAATCCTTTGTTTCCACTGCACTCGTACAACGCGTCACAATGCAAGTGTCAAACGCTTGACGCCGGCGTTCCGCAATCTAAAGCGTTCGACGAGTGCAGTGAAAACAAAATAGTCCTTTGTCTCCACTATATTCGTAGAACGCATCACAATGCGAGTGCCAAAGGCTTAACGCCGGCGTTCCGGGTTTTAACTCGTTCGACGAGTGCAGGGAAGACAAAAGAATCCTTTGTTTCCACTGCACTCGTACAACGCGTCACAATGCAAGTGTCAAACGCTTGACGCCGGCGTTCCGCAATCTAAAGCGTTCGACGAGTGCAGTGAAAACAAAATAGTCCTTTGTCTCCACTGTATTCGTAAAACGCGTCACAATGCGAGTGCCAAAGGCTTGACGCCGGCGTTTCGCGTTCGAACGCGTTCGACGAGTGCAGTGAAGACAAAAGAATCCTTTGTCTCCACTGCGCTGGTGGAACGCCTCACATTGCGAGTGTCAAACGCTTGACGCCGGCGTTCCGCGTTCTAACGCGTTCGACGAGTGCAGTGAAAACAAAAATAGTCCTTTGTCTCCACTGTATTCGTAGAACGCATCACAATGCGAGTGCCAAAGGCTTAACGCCGGCGTTCCGGGTTTTAACTCGTTCGACGAGTGCAGGGAAGACAAAAGAATCCTTTGTTTCCACTGCACTCGTACAACGCGTCACGATGCAAGTGTCAAACGCTTGACGCCGGCGTTCCGCAATCTAAAGCGTTCGACGAGTGCAGTGAAAACAAAATAGTCCTTTGTCTCCACTGTATTCGTAAAACGCGTCACAATGCGAGTGCCAAAGGCTTGACGCCGGCGTTTCGCGTTCGAACGCGTTCGACGAGTGCAGTGAAGACAAAAGAATCCTTTGTCTCCACTGCGCTGGTGGAACGCCTCACATTGCGAGTGTCAAACGCTTGACGCCGGCGTTCCGCGTTCTAACGCGTTCGACGAGTGCAGTGAAAACAAAATAGTCCTTTCCCAAGCAGCACATTGTGAATGGGCCATCGCTGGCAAGTGTACTATGGCCAACCAGATTTTCGATGGCCCAAGCTTGGCCAAAGTGCTCGGCAATAGCAGTGTTTTCGTCCTCGTCTGGTGACTTGCCATTCACTTTATGCCAGTCGCTGGCCATTCACTTTAGGCCAGTGACTGGCCATTCCCTTTAGGCCAGTGACTGGCCATTCACCTTTGTCCAGTGGCTGGCCATTCACTTCAGGCCAGAGACTGGCCATTCACCTTTGGCCATGACTGGCCATTCATATTTGGCCAGTGACTGGCCATTCACTTTAGGCCAGTGACTTGCCATTCACCTTTGGCAGTCACTTTCGGCGAGCCACTGGCCATTCATGTTTGGCCAGCCACTAGCCATTGACTTCAGGCCAGTCACTGGCCGAAAGTGGCTGTAGTTATACACTTATTACATAATTTATCACAGACTGCCAGAAAATTTGGGTGTTCCTCAGAAGACTGTCAAGAGTTTCGGGAGGTCAAGTTTGAGAACTCAACCCCAGAAACTTTTACATAGTAATGACACGCGAAGATGCTGCAAGGCTGCTCAATATTTATTGGACTTTTTGAGTACTAAGTCTTACGACGCTGGTTGCGACCACCATTCCAGTCGTCGTGGGTTCAGGGATGGTATGTTGTCCCACGATTAAGACCCCCGGTAGTGCAGCAGTAAAAAAATATAAAAAGAAGTAACTTTAGGTGAAGGGACAGTGCAACAATAGAGAGTTTTAGTAGATCGTTCCGATACCTCCGATAGCCCCGATAACGATACAATGCACGCGCAAGGGAGGCGGTGGCGGAGTATCGGGTATCGTTATCGGAGTCATGGGAGCGATCTACTAAAACTCTCTACTGTTCAGTTACAATATTTTTCACTTTACACAAGCTTACTGGCACTAATGGGAAAGAGAAGCCTTGAGTACACAGTAAAGTTTTTACACACTTAAGGGTGTAAATCAGTTTGTCCCTGGGCTAATACCCTTATGGCGTTCAGGCAAGCACCCTTCATATAGGGTGCTTGCTGACACCCTTGGTAAAGGGTGCTTGGACTGAAACGGGCACCTGCTGGGGTGGCCCAGTGGATGCTGGGCCACCCCAGCCAATCTGGCGCCGGGAGGGTATCATGCGACGTTTTGGTTATGTGGAGTTCAAGGTCACATGACGCTCTCTCGACGCTGGATTGGCTGGTAGCGTCCGCCGCGCTCGGACGAAGGGTCAAATGAAGTATAGACCCCAGTGAACATTTCATTGGAATGTGTCCAATACACATACCAGAACTTGTAAATTGTACAAAAATCATATATGGTATTGCATATTCTTATATTATTATTACATGATTTACAGCTTATCATGTTTATTGAACACATTTACACTTTTTTCACTTAGAGGGATTGCCACATCACCACATACGAGGCATGTGATAAAGAAATAATGAGTCACACTAAACACAACTCACTTCATGAAGTAATACAAAAGAGCTCCTTGCAAGCCACATTATAACCCCGTGGGCAATTGGGAAGTGCTACGGCACCCCCCTTTCTCGAACTCTAAGTGAGCAAGCAGTGGCCCCAAGCATCGCACTGCACGGCTGAACCATTGTGAACATCATGGTCTGCCACAAACGAAGCATGTAAAGCTTTCCTGTTTGGAGATCAAGTGACATGATTTGTTTGTCTCAGAGGATTGCAGGCAACCCACGCTTCGCTTATCACTTGTCTCCTAGGCGCATCTGGCTCAACTTACAAATCGCGCATTGTACCAAACGGTCCAAGAAGACGGAAAGGAAGGACTCCCCTCATTCTCGGACCTCGTTCGTGCAACCGGAAACAGCCATTCTCCCCCTAGAAGATTAGCCCGTCGCTCAAAACTCGAACAAAAGTTGCTTTCCCCACCCCGTTCAGCCCTAAGCTGACAGTGTTGTGGAAGCTACGTGCTCCTTGGGCCAGCCCACGTGGGCCAGCCACACGCTCGTCACGCCACGGGTACTTCGAACGGCTCGGTTGTAACGCGCTGACGCTATTGACACCACCACAACGCTGCCAGCGCCACCAAGGGCAAAGCTGATAACCACGCCTGCCTTGCTACTCCACGAACGCGGGGAATCTTTTCTGCTTTTGTTTGCGCCGGATATCCCATGACGCATCGCGCTCTCCGTTCGCTTCTCTTCGAGCGCTTGCTCGAGTGCACCGTTTGGAACGCAAAATATAGCCAGTCGTTCAAAATACAAACGTGCGATTATCATTTACGGTTATTATCCCTCATACTTCATTCACTTCCGAACGAAATTTGAATATTTAAATTTTTGTTTCCGTACCCCTTTAAAGAACACAACTGTGATGGTTTAATGAATGATGATGATGAAATAATTTTGACTAAAGAGAGTGACCACAAGGGTATACTGAAAAAACTCACTAACAATGATGAAACCTAGAAATCTATTAGCGCCTTCCCTGTGTTTTGCCATTGAGTGGAAGAAGTTTCTTGGCCTATATCTTTGTTAGAAACAGGTGTGATTCGTCCGTCTGTTTTTTTTTTTTAATCTTGATGTTCTGCATATTTTTTATTTCCTCGGTTGAAAGCTCAAGGCATTCCCCGTTGTTTGTTCAATCACATTTACCCCAATGTTAGTAGGTTACTTTTTTATGTTTACTGTCCTTGGGTATGTCAGGGGTTGTGAACAGTAAAACGCTGTAAGGCCAAGGAAGGAATTCCCTTTGTAAAGTGGTGGCAAGCAGAAGAGAAATTGTAAAGACTGACTTCATGTCTTCTCCTGCGTTTTCTTTTTTGGGTCGCCTATTCATTTTTGCCCATTAATACTCAGCTGTGTTTGATACTTCTCTGCGTTTGTGTCATCCTTCAGAGAACCCGTCTTTAATAAATTATGTGTTTAGCCTGTTTAGCTAGCTTCCACCCTCCTTTTTGTTTTTGTCCATTAATAAATGACTGTAGGATTCAACTGCAAGCACGGTGTTAATGCATACTAATAAATAGCAGCATACTTTTATTGACTAGTGCTGATGATTGGACTAGTTAGTAGTCAATTATTGAAAAGAAAGCATGAAGAATATGGGAACAGAGGATATGAACACAACACAGCGCTGTTTTGATCTCCTCCTTCTTGTCCGTGCCATTCACATTCCATGTTTTTAATAACACATTTATTAATAATTTTCTGCTTGGTATCATCTGTATAGGGGTTCACTGGAACGACCCATCTGCTATTGCATTCACTTTAGGGCGGCTCCCCCTTCCTCATGGTGCCATCGTTCAGGAAGTGCAAGGCGGGTGTCATTCTCACTCTTGTGGTTCAGTTCCCCAGGTTCCCATAAGTTTCAAGCTGCTAGCCAAACTGAGTCAGGCCTCCCAGCCCTGCAGGAAATGTCAATTCCACTCTTTTAGACGTAGACACCCACATTTTGCGTGTACATGAAAGAAGCTCCAACAGAGAGGAAACAAAATGATTGGCCTTTTTTTAATGCATCTTTTTCTTTTGCTGAGAACATACATGAACGTTACACGCTATTGTACATTCAGTGGTGCGGCTTAATTTAGGAAGAGCACTTTTTTATATATAACCTTAATATAAAGAAAAAACTCAATATAATCGGTCGGGCATAAATGGTTGCTATGAACAGCCCTATACATTTTCACATTACCTGATTTCACCAAAAGAGTAGAGTAGCGTAGGGCTGCAATGCACCAATTACGACTTTTAACCAATTAATAGTTGGCATTTATTTGTTTATTACTATTGACTATTATTCTTTGACAGAAAGAATAACCGGGCGAGTTGGTACGGTGGTAGTCTTTGAACTCCATCAAATATTCAGGTTTAACATTAGTTATTTTTTTCCGCCTTTTTTCATGTTTTTGCCTTTTCTAGCTGCTCTGATTTTTGTAAGGGCTTTCGCCACTACTAAAAAACGTGACATCTAAACTCCTTTTATTTTTTGCATCACACAATCGTAAACTTAAAAAGTGTGCCGGTTCGGTAAACGCGAAGAGACCTAATTTCCGAGGGTGAAACCTCTAAACGCAATGGACAAGTAAAAGTAACAAACACAGGGCGTTGTTTGTCCGTTGCTTTTAGCGCTTTTACCATCGGAAATATGACGAAGAGACCGCGCGTCTCTACGCACAGGCATTAGCTTATGCAAAAAATCATGCTGCATGCTCGCTCTTCTAACGTTTTTCTCGCTCCCGCCTTATGAAACAAATCGGTGGCGAGCGGCTATTAGGACCAGACGTCAGAACTAGCATGATCTGTGATTAACACTTTGGGACGGCGACTGAATGCTTGAACTGCCGTCAGACGGCACTTGAACGCTCCGCACAAGCGTCGTCGGACGAGCGCCGCACGACGGCGCAAAGAACATGCCCACGGTTCCGCCGCGCGGGAATCTTTCTCACACTGCGGAGCGAGCCACAGGTTTTGAAGAAGATACGCTCTTTTCAAATAACGAAATAACACAAGGCAGAAGCATAGTTAGAATCAAGCATAGCTTAGCAAGCGCACGGTACACGACAAAGTTTGAAACAGCAGCCCACTTCGCAGAAACAAAAGAAAGTTGCTAACCGGCGTTTGCACGAGTCGTGCATGGGCGGTTCTGAACTTACGGGCGTTGGCAAGACGCAGCGTCTTCCAGCTCTCAGTCATCGATTGTTATCCTTGAACACGGTATTCCTAAGGAAGATATTTACAATATCCCCTAAAACGGCTAAAACGTAAAAAAAAGATTTCCGAAGCCTCTGAAACTTCAGCAACCACTCAACCGAGCCCAACGGAAGCTGATTGCGATAGCGATGGTCTTGCGCAGTCTTCAAGAGTCTCTTTTCCTTTTTAATTATTGTTATTTTTTTTAGAACAATACTAAGCAAAATATTATTATATTAGTAACAATAAGAATTTCACTAAAATAATAATGTAAAACATTACAAAACATGAGTATATCTTAGGTTTTATTTAAACTTTAGGTTGTTTCTCTTTTGTGTAAACCGAAACCGAAACTAACTTAAGCAACGTTTCCTTCGTCGTAATTGTGTGTGTGCATGCGCGTGCGTGTGTTTGTGCGCGCGCGTGTGCGTTTCTGGTTGTGCATCCGTGTGCGTCTGCGCGCGGGCGTGGGTTTGCGCGTGTGCATGCGTGTGTACGTGCGCGCGCGCGTGTATGTGTGCGACTGCGAGCGCGCAAGCGTCTGTTTGTGCGTTCTATTGCACTGCGCCCGCAAGAAGAACAATTGGATGTCCAGGGACACTGTTAAAACAGTAACTTATTGATTATTATTATTATTATTATTATTATTATTATTATTATTGTTGTGTTACACTTTATTTGGGACTCGCGTCTGTAAGTGTTCATTCTATTTACGTTGTTACATTCATTTGTACATTGCTTTCGTATGCTGTATTTTTTTTCTGTAATTAGTACTCTGTGCTACAATCGGGAAAGGGGAGGGGGGAAAGGGGGTTGGGACGGGGAAGGGGGGGGGGAAGTTTTATTATCTTTCAGTTCTCATTTTGAAGGCAATGCCTTTACCTTATCACTTAAGTGGACTTTTCTAATTTTCTTTTTTAAGGGTGTCATCCCACAAGCCCTTCGCTGGCTTTGATGTGCCCGCAAACGTATGTCTTTAATAGTCCCACTGAGTCAATAAAATGTATGTATCTATGTATGTATGTATGTATTATTATTATTATTATTATTATTATTATTATTATTATTGTTGTTGTTGTTGTTATTGAAACATAGCCCTGAGACTTTAGACACAGGGCCCAAAACTTTTCTATAGCTGGCTGTAGCTGTATCTATAAATTTTTGAGGCCGACCATGCAAAGCTACAGGGAGTGATAGCCTCCCATTGAATTTCCCATAGACGACTATAGGCCATTTTTTAAGGGATGTCTCGAACTGGTTTATTATGGGATTTGCCTCTTTATGTGTGTGAGCTTTTGTGCATGTCACCATATTCTCAAATGACTATTTTACTCGGGTTGACATGGTTATGGGACAGGTTCGAGCAGCATGTCATGAATATTTGTCAAACATTTTCACAATATTTTAATTTCATGTTGCCAGATATAAACTCGGGACTAGCTGATTTTCTTACTGTACACTTCCATCAATAAATATTTGTAAAAAATGCTAGTATAGAGCATTTCACCCTACTTTCCGATTTCTGAGCATGGAGTGATCGGTAAGAAAATTAAATATGAACTCATATATAAAATTTTGTTTCAAACATAAAAATTGTATGCAAAAGAGGCACTTTATTATTTGCTATTTGCATGAATTACAACTGACATTATAAGAAACTAGACTGCTAACAACTGTCGCTTTTCAAGCAGAAATTTTACCTGTACATTATGTACAGAGCCATATATAAGCTTTCCAAAACCATTTCACATTATTTATTCAGCACCCTCTTCTACACCCTTCTCACATTCTTCACGAAATGTAGGGTGTAACACGAAACAGCACCTTTTTCGGTAAAATTATGAGGTTGTATTCCTAGTTTTTAGGGTGTTAAAAGGGTGTAGCCGAGGGTCAATCACCACGATAGCGTCAATAGCGTCACGGCGTTGCCCACCACCCTCCAACAACCACGTTGTTAACAACAAAACCAGCGTTCTGCACATCTAGGTCGAGATGTTCATTTTCTTTTTCTTTTACGCGTGGTTCGATTTTGAACCTTTTCGTTGCGGTTTTAACCGAAGGTGGTAGCTTTCGTTGGCTCAGGAAAGCAGTATCCTAGCACCTATATGAAACATTACTGAGACCAGCTTAAGTTTAATCAATATATGAGAGAAGTCTTGTTTAGGCTCTTCCAAAACACAAAGCCTGAAATATCCAATCTTATCCGATTCAAGCACAAGCTGATCGGGGTGCGTGGCTAGCGTGGCGGTTTACTAAGCTGAGTGCATTGATACACCTATAGGTTTTCATGGTCGGTGTACAAGTACACTGGCTGGGTAACGGAGGGTGCGTCTTCCAGGAAAGGGGAGCATGTGCGCCCGATGCACCCGACTACAACTTTTTTTTCTTCGAGTGCAGTTGGGAAGTAAATATGTGGAGCACTAACCGAAAAACGCGGATGTGGTGTTCGCGCTAAGAGGGCCGCGCAGCGACAGAGCGGTATTGTTAGCGCGAAGATGACGTTGGCGCTGCTTTCGTATTTTATTTTCATAGAACAACGACGGGCACAATATTTTCCCACTTCTAGTAATGTTCCAAATGAACATATCGCACGACAGTGCTAGTTAAGACAACAGCCTTTCAAGTCTAACGAAAAAAAACTGAATAAAACGGTGATCGTTTGCTTGCGCTAACAGTGTTCGCGCGATGCACGCACTAATATCCTGCCAACCACTCGCTCATGATGCTTCTCTCGCTGCCCGTCGTTATGCCAAAGTTAAGTCAACACGATGAAAGTTTAGATTATGGGTGTCCCTGCGGCGAAACTGAAAATCAGTACTTTTGGCCGAACACTTGTCGACCATGTTTATGTCCACGGCGGCCAAGCTGAGAATCAGCTCTTCTGGCCAAACACTCGCCGGCCGTGTTTATGTTTCCGGCGGCCAAGCTGAAAATCAGCACTGCTGGCCAAACACTTGCCGGCCGTGTTTATGTCTCCGGCGGCCAAGCTGAAAATCAGCACTGCTGGCCAAACACTCGCCGGCCGTGTTTATGTTTCCGGCGGCCAAGCTGAAAATCAGCACTACTGGCCAAACACTTGCCGGCCGTGTTTATGTCTCCGGCGGCCAAGCTGAAAATAAGCACTTCTGGCCAAACACTTGCCGGCCGTGTTTATGTCCCCGGCGGCCAAGCTGAAAATCACCACTGCTGGCCAAACACTTGCCGGCCGTGTTTATGTCTCCGGCGGCCAAGCTGAAAATGAGCACTTCTGGCCAGGCACTTGCCGGCAGTGTTTATGTCTCCGGCGGACAATCTAAAAACAGCTAGTTTGTGGCCGGACCCTTGCCGGCCTTGTTTATGTCTCCGGTGGCCAAGTACTTAAAGTGGCCAAGCTGTTCAGACACTGGCCAACCGTCGGCCGATCGAAATTCACTTTCTGGTGCTGCTTGGGTTGTCTCCACTGTATTCGTAGAACGCGTCACAGTGCGAGTGGCAAAGACTTGACGCCGCCGTTCCGCGTTCTAACGCGTTCGACGAATGCAGTGAAGCCAAAAGAATCCTTTGTTTCAACTGCACTCGTACAACGCGTCACAATGCAAGTGTCAAACGCTTGACGCCGGCGTTTCGCGTTCTAACGCGTTCGACGAGTGCAGTGAAGACAAAAGAACCATTTGTCTCCACTGCACTGGTGGAACGCCTCACATTGCGAGTGTCAAACGCTTGACACCGGCGTTCCGCGTTCTAACGCGTTCGACAAGTGCAGTGAAAACGGAATAGTCCTTTGTCTCCACTGTATTCGTAGAACGCGTCACAGTGCGAGTGGCAAAGACTTGACGCCGCCGTTCCGCGTTCTAACGCGTTCGACGAATGCAGTGAAGCCAAAAGAATCCTTTGTTTCAACTGCACTCGTACAACGCGTCACAATGCAAGTGTCAAACGCTTGACGCCGGCGTTTCGCGTTCTAACGCGTTCGACGAGTGCAGTGAAGACAAAAGAACCATTTGTCTCCACTGCACTGGTGGAACGCCTCACATTGCGAGTGTCAAACGCTTGACACCGGCGTTCCGCGTTCTAACGCGTTCGACAAGTGCAGTGAAAACGGAATAGTCCTTTGTCTCCACTGTATTCGTAGAACGCGTCACAATGCGAGTGGCGAAGGCTTGACGCCAACGTTCCGCGTTCTAACGCGTTCAACGAGTGCAGTGAACAAAAAACAATCCTTTGTCTCCACTGCACTCGGACAACGCGTCACAATGCAAGTGTCAAACGCTTGACGCCGGCGTTCAGCGCTCTAAAGCGTTCGACGAGTGCAGTGAAGACAAAAGAATCTTTTGTCTGCACTGCACTAGTGGAACGCCTCACATTGCGAGTCTCAAACGCTTGACGCCGGCGTTCCGCGTTTTAGCGCGTCACAATGCAAGTGTCAAACGCTTGACGAAGTCGTTTTGCGTTCTAAAGCGTTCGACGAGTGCAGTGAAAACAAAATAGTCCTTTGTCTCAACTGTTTTCGTAAAACGCGTCACAATGCGAGTGCCAATGGCTTGACGCCAACGTTCCGCGTTCTAACGCGTTCGACGAGTGCAGTGAACACAAAACAATCTTTTGTCTCCACTGCACTCGTACAACGCGTCACAATGCAAGTGTCAAACGCTTGACGCCGGCGTTCCGCGTTCTAACGCGTTCGACGAGTGCAGTGAACACAAAACAATCCTCTGTCTCTACTGCACTCGTACAACGCGTCACAATGCAAGCGCCAAACGCTTGACGCCGGCGTTCCGCGTTCCAAAGCATTCGGCGAGTGCAGTGAAGACAAAAGAATCCTTTGTCTCCACTGCACTGGTGGAACGCCTCACATTGCGAGTCTCAAACGCTTGACGCCGGCGTTCCGCGTTCTAACGCGTTCGACGAGTGCAGTGAAAACAAAATAGTCCTTTGTCTCCACTGTATTCGTAGAACGCGTCACAATGCGAGTGCCAAAGGCTTGACGCCGGCGTTCCGCATTCTAAAGCGTTCGACGAGTGCTGTGAAGACAAAAGAATCCTTTGTTTCCAATGCACTCATACAACGCGTCACAATGCAAGTGTCAAACGCTTGACGCCGGCGTTCCGCGTTTTAACGCGTTCGACGAGTGCAGTGAAAACAAAATAGTCCTTTGTCTCCACTGTTTTCGTAGAACGCGACACAATGCGAGTGCCAAAGGCTTGACGTCAACGTTCCGCGTTCTAACGCGTTCGACGAGTGCAGTGAACACAAAACAGTCCTTTGTCTCCACTGCACTCGTACAAGGCGTCACAATGCAAGTGTCAAACGCTTGACGCCGGCGTTCCGCGTTCTAAAGCGTTCGACGAGTGCAGTGAAGACAAAAGAATCCTTTGTCTCCACATGCACTCGTACAACGCGTCACAATGCAAGCGCCAAACGCTTGACGCCGGCGTTCCGCGTTCTAACGCGTTCGACGAGTGCAGTGAAGACAAAAGAATCTTTTGTCTCCACTGCACTCGTACAACGCGTCACAATGCAAGTGTCAAACGCTTGACGCCGGCGTTCCGCGTTCTAACGCGTTCGACAAGTGCAGTGAACACAAAACAATCCTTTGTCTCCACTGCACTCGTACAACGCGTCACAATGCGAGTGCCAAACGCTTGACGCCAACGTTCCGCGTTCTAACGCGTTCTACGAGTGCAGTGAAGACAATAGCCTCCTTTGTCCCCACTGCACTCGTGGAACGCGTTATAATGCGAGTGCCAAACACCTTACGCCGGCGTTCCGCGTCCAAACGCGTTCGACGAGTGCAGTTAAGACAAAAGCCTCTTTTGTCTCCACTGCACTCATGGAACGCGTTCTACCGCAAGTGTCCAACACCTGACGCCAGCGTTCCACGTTCTAACGCGTTCGGCGAATGCAGTGAAGACAGAAGCTTCCTTTGTATACACTGCACTCGTGGAACGCGTTCCAATGTGAGTGCCAAACGCCTGACGCCAGCGTTCTCCGTTCTAACGGGTTCGATAAGTGCAGTGAACACAAAACAATCCTTTGTCTCCACTGCACTCGTACAACGCGTCACAATGCGAGAGCCAAACGCTTGACGCCAACGTTCCACGTTCTAACGCGTTCGACGAGTGCAGTAAAGGCTATAGCCTCCTTTGTCTCCACTGCTCTCGTGGAACGCGTTCCAATGCGAGTGCCAAACACCTGACGCTGGCGCTCCGCGTTCTAACGCGTTCGACGAGTGCAGTGAAGACGAAAACGTCCTTTCTCTCCACTGAATCGTGGAACGCGTTCCAATGCCAGTGCCAAACACCTGACGCCGGCGTTCCGCGTTCTAACGCGTTCGACGAGTGCACTGAAGACGAAAGCCTCCTTTGTCTCCACTGCACTCGTGGAACGCGTTCCAATGCGAGTACCAAACGCCTGACGCCAGCGTTCCGCGTTCCAACGCGTTCGACGAGTGCAGTGAAGACAAAAGCCTCCTTTGCCTCCGCTGCACTTGTGGAACGCTTTCGAATGCGAGTGCCAAACACCTGACGCCGGGGTTTCGCGTTCTAACGCGTTCGACGAGTGCAGTGAAGACGAAAGCCTCCTTTTTCTCCACTGCACTCGTGGAACGCGTTCCAATGCGAGTACCAAACGCCTGACGCCAGCGTTCGCGTTCCAACGCGTTCGACGAGTGCAGTGAAGACAAAAGCCTCCTTTGCCTCCACTGCACTTGTGGAACGCTTTCGAATGCGAGTGCCAAACACCTGACGCCTGGGTTTCGCGTTCTAACGCGTTCGACGAGTGCAGTGAAAACAAAAGCCTCCTTTGTCTCCACTGCACTTGTGGAACGCTTTCTAGTGCGAGTGCCAAACACCTGACGCCGGGGTTTCGCGTTCTAACTCGTTCGACGAGTGCAGTGAAGACAACAGCCTCCTTTGCCTCCACTGCACTTGTGGAACGCTTTTGAATGCGAGTGCCAAACACCTGACGCCGGCGTTCCGCGTTCTAACGCGTTCGACGAGTGCAGTGAAGACGAAAGCCTCCTTTGTCTCCACTGCACTCGTGGAACGCGTTCCAATGTGAGTACCAAACGCCTGACGCCAGCGTTCCGCGTTCCAACGAGTTCGACGAGTGCAGTGAAGACAAAAGCCTCCTTTGCCTCCTCTGCACTTGTGGAACGCGTTCGAATGTGAGCAATCTTTTATGCACTGCAGCATACGACCGCGAATTCCATAGCCATAAAGGTCTTGTAGGATGCCATATCTCCATGCCGTATCGTAAGCTTTTTCTAAATCAAAAAAGACTGACACACAGTCCTGCCTATTCAGGAATGCTTCACGTATGACCGTTTTTAAGCGCACCAAATGATCCAAGGTTGATCGTCCTCTGCGGAAACCGTACTGATTGTTATCCAAAATGATTTATTTTTCTAGAACGTACACCAGCCGCCTGTTTATCAGTCTTTCATAGGTTTTCCCTAGACAGCTGGTTAAAGCGATCGGGCGGTAACTAGAGGGCAGAGATGAATCCTTACCTGGCTTCAGGAGAGGGATAATGTGTGCCTGTTTCCAAGCTGCTGGAAAGCAAACTCTTTCCCACAAGGAATTAAAGAAATTAAGAAGAGATTCAAGAGACTCTGTAGAGAGATTACGCAGCATTTCGTAATGAATTCCATCGGGTCCAGGAGCAGAAATCGTTTTGATATGTAGGGCACTCTCTAGCTCACACTGTGTGAAAGGCTGATTATAAGATACGGCATTTGATACCGTTGTGACTACATTATGTTGCTCTGCACGTCGTTTAAACAACTTGAAGGAATCAGAATAACTAGAGGAGCTGGACACAGAATAAAAGTACTCCCCAAGGACGTTAGCCGTATCTTTCAGTGAAGCAGATGGAGGATTGAAAACAGGAATCGTAAACCCTCTGTAGTCCCCTTGGATTCTCTTGAATCTATCCCAGACCTCCTTAGCAGTTACAAAGCTGCTCAGAGATGACACATATTTCATCCAGGTTTTCCGTTTTGATCGCTTACGGGTCTACCGGGCTTTGGCTTTTCGTTTTTTAAACTCTACCAGGTTTCTGGAGGTGGGATACCGCCTGAACTTGCCCTATGCCTTATTTTGCTCCGTGCGCGTAATGGCGCACTCCTTATTCCACCAACGTTTGCACTTGCGTGGCAGAGTAGCGGTAGTTTGGGGAATCGACTGCTGAGCGGCGTTTATTATGTGCTCTGTCACATACAATGTGGCCTCATCCGCGGCCATGGAGGAAAACAGGGATGTATCCAACGTGGAGTTTAACTTAAAAAGAGACCAATCTGCCTTGTCCAACTTCCAGCGAGGCATTCGTTTTAAAAGGGTGGGAAGAAAAATGTCGCTCTCTAAAACAGTAGGAAAGTGGTCACTCCCAAAAGGGTTATTAAGAACCTGTGAATAAATCAAGACAGTAATGAAGGTGATGCAAGAGATAAATCAATAGACGTAAATGAGTTGTGAGCCGAACTAAAAAATGCAGGCTCTCTACTATTAAAAAGACATAATTGAGATGATAGTAAAAACCGTTCAATTACTCTACCTCGAGAATCGAGACGAGCACTGCCCCACGTGAGATGATGGGCATTAAAATCACCTAAAATTAAAAAGGGTTGAGGTAGTTGTCCCACAAGTCCCTGTAGGTCATGGAGATGCAGGAGAACATTTGAAGGCAAATATATAGAAACAACTGTTATAAGACGGTCTAGAAGAACACGTACCGCTACGGCTTCCAGTGGGGTGCACAGTGGGACCTCGGAGCAGGCAACCCCACTCTGCACAATCACTGCCACGCCCCCAGAAGTGGAGTTGAAACGATATTTACGAAAAACTCGATGACGCCTTAAAATCTGTTTATGATGAGCTTGAAGATGAGTTTCTTGTAATGCAAAGGCGATAGGCCGAAGATCATCCATAAAATAATTAACGTCATCAATATTAGGTAAAAGACCACGACAGTTCCACTGCATAAGATGCAAATTCTTCATTTATTTAAAAAGGTGAAATGTAAAATTAAAATGAGAGAGGAAATGAAAAAATTGAGAGTATTAAGTTAATGGTTATTTGGGAAGGACCACTGGCTTTTTTCCTTTGGAATTCGGAGTCTGCCACTCCATGTCATCCTGGTCGGATGCAAGAGTGGGTGACTCAGAGGTATCATCCATCGCCTCCATTTCTGGAGGCGAGCCTTTACCTAAAGGTTTTGGCAGGCTCGTTGCACGGGGTGGCATGTGCCGGCCACGATCAGCCGAAGAGGCAGCGGAGGTGCTGGGCAGAGTGTCTTTCAACTCTGCGCCTTCCGGCTCCTTGGGTACTGGGGGAGCGGCACGAGGGTTGTGCCGCTCTTTCGAAGAGGAGGTCCTCTCTGAGGAGGTCGGGCGGGAGTTTCGCCCCTTCTCTTCGGAAGAGGACCGCGATGTGCGGACACGTACGGCAGTTGCCGGCCTGTCTGGAACCAATGAAGCAGCTTGTGCACTCCCTCCAGGAGGAGGGGGCACTGCTGCCCTAGCTGGGAAAGTAGGGCCCTGAGGGCTGCCCCTCAGGTGAGACCCGGGTAGCCCTCGATTCCGAACGTGGCGCAAGACCCCTGCGCGCCACGTCGGCGTAGGATCCCTTCGACATAAAGGAATATCGTTTCTTAGCTTCGATATAACTGATGTTTTTTTTGGCTTTGATAGCAGTGATTTCTTTTTCTTGCTTCCAGATGGGACAGCCGCGATAATAAGTAGGGCGTGGTCCATTGCAATTAGTGCAGTGGGCAACATTCTCACAAATGTCAGAGACGTGATCTTGACTGCCACACTTTGCACGTGTCTCCTTCCCTCGACAGCTGCGTGCTCCGTGTACAAAACGCTGGCAACGAAAGCACCGCTGTGGGTTGGGGACATAAGGGCGGACGTGGCAGTTCAGGTATCCAGCCTTGATTGTTTGTGGCCTTTATGCCTTTCGAACGTGAGGATGACATGTTTTGAAGGGATTTCTTCGCCGTCTTTTCTGAACATAATCCGTTTTATGGCAACGACGCCGGCACCTTGGAGTCCCTCAAGGAGTTCTTCCTCACTAGTGTGAAGGAAGTCGTCCTCAGAGAGGACTCCACGGATGGTGTTCAGCGTGCGGTGAGGGCTCACCGACACTTTCACATCAAGCATGGTATTCACCTCGAGCAGCGCTTCACTTTGCTTTTTGTTATTTATCTCAACTAGGAGGTCTCCTGAGTGGAGTTTTTTAGCCTTGTAGGAAAACCCTACAAGGTGTTAAAGTACTTTGGCTACAACAAATGGCGATAGCTTTGACACGGGTTTCTGTTCATCGAGGGAATGAACAGCGAAAAACTGCGTGAAGTTTTCTACCTCAAGTTCTTTTTTGATAGTCTTGTGTTCAGGACAGCGCCTTTTACCGGCTTGTCCCAAACGGGGTTTGGAAGAGAGGGGCGCCACAGGAGGGCAAAGAGTCTTCAGAATCCGTGGTGCACCGCCCACCACCGAGCCCAACAAGGGGTTAGGTAACGCACCATAACAAGAAGGGCTTGGCTGGAGACGTTACGCTCACAATGCTGCCGGGAAACTATACCCAAGTGTGGGTCAAGACAGAGGTCTATTGCCACCCAAGGTTAGCCCTTGCCGCCAAAGATGGGTGAAAAAAGGAGCAAAAAAAATGATAAGGAAGTGAAAGAAACAGGAAAGGTAAAAGCGAGAGATCGGAGGGGATAGTAGAAGAAAAGGCGACTAGACTGAATCATCCTGGCCGGGCCTTACCAGGACTCCCGTCTACGAGAAGCGGGGGCCGAAGTGGTGTATTGCCTCACCCGGGGGGCCCCGAAGGGTCCAAAGCTACCCCGGGCTCGGCTCAACCACCAGGATGCCCTTTTTTCCGGACACGGGAAAGCCACGCACAGCCAGACGTGGGCGGGCGAACCCGCATGGCTCGGGGTCCGTGGAGACGGCGCTCTCAAACACCTGCTTTCACAGGTGCCAACTGCGGGGGCCTGACGCCAGCGTTCTGCGTTCTAAAGCGTTCGACGAGTGCATTGAGACAAAAACCTCCTTTGTCTCCACTGCACTCGTGGAACGCGTTCCAATGCAAGTGCCAAACGCCTGACGCCAGCGTTCCGCGTTTTAACGCGTTCGACGAGAGCAGTGAAGACAAAAAAATCCTTTGTCTCCACTGTACTCGTAGAACGCGTTCAAATGCGAGTGTCAAACGCCTGTCGCCAACATTCCGCGCTCTAACGTGTTCGATGAGTGCAGTGCAGACAAAAGAATCCTTTGTGTCCACTGCACTCGTACAACGCATCACAATGCAAGCGTCAAACGCTTGACGCCGGCGTTCCGCGTTCTAAAGCGTTCGACGAGTGCAGTGAAGACAAAAGCCTCCTTTGTCTCCACTGCACTCGTGGAACGCGTTCCAATGCGAGTGCCAAACACCTGACGCCGGCGTTCTGCGCTCTAACGCCCTCGACAAGTGAAGTAAAGACAAAAGCAACTAACCTTAGGTCTACCTAAAGTAACTGAATCGTGGGATATTACGACAAGCTCCCCATGTGGTCGCCATTTCGGTTCATGGGAGTATGGGAGTATCAACTTTATGACCTCTCCATTCTTGGTAAGCCGATGTAAACTCACTGTTAACGAGTAGCTTTATAGAGACGTTTCTTGCATACCGAGAATGCACTATTCACGCTCCTCGAAATAAGCGCACATCTTCGTATAGCGGCGAGATGCAGCGTCGCTGCCCAAAAAGGTGGATAAAAAATGTTCCTCTCTTAAAATACGCAAGAGCAATATTATTGTACGAGATCTGTGGAGAAAAGCTTGACTGATAAGTTGATTGCATACGCAGTGCGAACGACAAGAGTATTGGCGAGGAACGCTTAAAGTACGATGAGGCTCCATAGCGATCTTGGCGCGACTGGTTCAGAATGACCCTTCGGAACTTTCAAATATTTGAATATAGGGAAATTTGGAGAAAAGTGAAAACAGAAAACTGAGATCGGTCAACCAATCGCCTTGCGTGGTTTTCTCTTCTGTGTGTTAGCATCTGCTTTTGTCTGCCTAGCAGGCAGGGAAGGCAATAGCGTTACTTCCCCACTAAATATTCGAACCACAGCTCGGTGCTGTGACGTCTCCTCTCTTCCTCAGTTTCTAGGCACATAGTTTAATTGGAATGGCCCCACGCCAAGTCTCGGTGGCAGGTGCAAGCCTCACAAGACGCCGCCATCTAAAGGCTCGTGCTGGAGGTGGGACAACTGGAACTCCTCCCTCCAGCTCCCCATCGCGTTCTTGAGAGCAAACAAAAAAGCGTTCATGCTTAAAAACCGCAAACAAGAGCGAGGCACTCACTGCTTTTGGAGAGCAGTGCTTTGAAGTTAAGCCCAAGCTCGGCGGGCGGGTGGAAGCCGACGCGCCTCAGGTCCCTGTCGAAGCCGTCCGAGCGGAAGGCGATGAGCGTGTAGTTCAGGTCAGGCTGCATTCCGGTCGAGTTTCCCTCGAAGCGGACGCAGACCGCGCCGAAACTCGACACGCACGCCTTGGCCACCCGGTCCCCGGTCTCCAGCAGCAGGTACTGTGGGCGCGATCGGCCATTGATCACTGCACGCAGATGGCGCGGGTCAGAAGCCTTCGGGTGCGCTTCGCTCGAGGCTGGTTCGCAGGTTTGTGTCGATTTCGTTCGCAGCAATCGATACTACATCAATGACAAATTAACCGGAACATGCATTCGTCACAGACTTGCGTTTCGGGCTTTCGTCCGAAAAGTGAACAAACTTTTATGCCAAGGACTATGGTGTTTAGCTCAAGTCCGATAGAGATCGTGGATAATTTTAAAACACTAGGTGTCTTTTTTTCTGAACATATGTCATGGGATAGCCATGTAAATTATTTGGTTTCCAAGTTGGCACGTGTTGTTGGTTTAACGTATCGCCACAGCCAAATTCTACCAGTTCGTGTGAAAATAATTATTTACCATGCTCTGTTTTACTCACTCCTGAGTTACTGTAACCTAGTCTGGGGCACAACAACGGCATCCCACCTGAACAAAATTTATCTGCTTAAAAAAAATGTTGAGAGACATCTTCAACGCACCTTATGACTCACACTGAGACAATGTTTAGTAACCTGCAAATATTAAAAAATCATAGGCTATCTGATTACAGACTTCTAATCATCATTAAGAAAAAAATCAAAAAAGAAAGTGTTCTATTAAACGAGATAATTACATTAGAAAAAAAAATAATACCGTTTATTTGACCCGTTGTAATGAATATTTGAAGCTTTCCACACGCAGGTCAAATTATGGGCAGCAAATGCTTCGGTATTTAATTCCAAAGCTTCTAAACAACTTTGAAGAAGAAAAAAAAACAGAAATCTAAAAACGATATCTCCTAAACAGTTGCGTAACATATTCTTACATATTTCAGCGTTCTGTGTCCTGTTTCTGTCATCCCATTTGATAATTAATAATTGTTTGCATATGATTTTTTTTTCATTGCACGAAAACTGTGTGTTCAATGGCTGCCGATGGGGCTGAGGGCCAGTGAAGCTTCTTGTTAAAGCTTTTTTCCCTTTTGCTCCATCATTTCTTAAAATCCAGCATTCCAATGGAACGCTGGATGCCTGCGAGTCTCTTTTGAAGGATGCAAGCGGGGAAGGAACCATACAGTCGCATCGTATTAGGGGACAGGCTATAGGGTGTTCTTTGTACGCTTTACAGATTTGTTAAAAAAGCCGTAAAAGCTACACTTACGCGGTCTGTGCACATGAGTTATATGGCCAGGGGGGCATGGTGTAAAGGCCTAATTGTAATGATGAGTCGGATTATTAAAGGGAAGTGCAAGACTTCTCTCAGAAAACTAGATGGAGGTTGATTCTAGTGTACTTTTATCCCGTGAATCTGAATATTACGTTTGTTTTCCCCAAAGATATAACTAAACGTGAGAAAACACAAGATATCCGACCAGTAGTGACGTCGTAAGGGGATCTTTCAGCTGCCAAGCATGTGTCGCTTGAGGGCCGCGCGTCCAATTGCAAGCTTTCTAGGTTTATTCTCCCACACTGACACCAGTGGTGACGTCTTTTTTCCCCTTTTTCAAAAGAGCGTGTGCGCGCATAGCTTTCATTGGCGCTGAAGATGCGTGAACAGAAATTTGGAAAGCTTCTTTTGTGACGTCACTCTCCGGGAAAGAGTGCCTCCAGCGATACTTTAAAAATGATTCTATGCAGCCTTGATTCACCAAGCCACCAAATAATTTTGATATCTGAGATTCTGGAGGTCAAATGAAAAAGATTTAAAAGTGTTTCCTCAAATACAAAACCGCTTCAGCCTCTCTTTAAGTATAGTATGTTCCTGAAATTTTTAAACAGTGAAAATAGTCCATTTTGAAAAACAGCGCGAATGACACCCGGACAAGAAAAAGAGAACACACAGGACGAGGCGCTGACTATCAAGTTCAACTATAGATCTGTTCGATTCGCCTGAACTGGCTGAACTAGTTCAGCAGTGCAGGAACTGGTGCATTCGATTCAACCGGAAGTTGCACGGCCGCTGCATTGGCGCGTTCGATTCATCCCAGTTCTGAACGAGTTCAGACCCAGTTCCTCAAAACCTTGCACCGGCTCCGGAGTCAGTTCAGCGTCCGTGCAGAAGCAGGCGACAAGAGCAGACGGCGATAGCAGACGCCACTCCTCGTCCGTCTCTGCTCGCGCCGCAGTGGCGTAGCCAGGATTTTATTTTGGGAGGGGTTCAATGGCACCTCCCCCCCACCCCCTCTCACGTCAATGACGGAGGGTGAGCTCGCCAACACAGACGCTCAGGCAAATTTTAGGGAGACGCTGTTAAGATAGAACGGGTAACGCTGCATTGCCATTTTTCAAAACGGAGCAGGCTTGATTTCCAGGAATACGGGCGGGGTGACTCACTGTTCTACTGTCGTCGTAATTGCGGCCTACCAAATTTAAACGCTTTCTCACAACACAAAACTCCCTTCGCTTTTCGAAGTAGCACCGCAATACCAACGCGTGACGGCCAGAGAAAACACAAAAATAGCTATACCTTCACACACACACACACAAAAAGAAAATAATAATAAACAGCAAAAAAAAAGAGGGGCGCTTTTTTCGAAACTGAAAACTTGGAGCAACCGGCCACGCACAAACACCAGGGGTCCATATTTAGGGCGAAGGTAATTCTGAACAATCACACAACCAAAATCTATTATCTATTAAAGGTTTAACAAATTCGTGCTACATAACCAGATGCCGAAGGAAAGAGAGTGTTATCTTTGCTAGGCCGTTTTATCTTGCAGCGTGATCCGAAGGCAGCAGCAGCATATCCTCGGAGTAAGAAGAAGTCATCAGTCCGAACTCGTCGTTCCGTCACTCGGAGAAATGACATGACGCCCCACAAAGAAACAACGCGCCGAACGAGGAAAGGAACTTGACTAGCCTTGCGCCTGTGCGTAGTGAGAATATGAAGGCTTGTCTCTTCAAGTTTCTGATGTTCCGTGCAGCGAAGAGATTAAGCTAATAGTAATAAGGAATTGCATCGCATTCCACCTTGACATACAAAGCAGAAAGCAAGACGGACTTCATCGCATCCGTGAGCGACGATTTTCGCAAAGTGAGGGAAACTTCGCGAAAAATAGGGAAATTTTAGGCGTCCAATGCGAGAGGGAGAAACGTGAAGCGCCCGTCACATCTGCGGTAAACAGGTGGTCGCCCTCTGTCCGGAGGCACTACTTCAGAACGTCCATCGTCTCCCGAAGATTATAGTTTCTCTTCCCTTAACAACGGCGGAAGCTGAGCGCTCGTTCTCTTCACTACGACGGTTGAAAACATACCTGAGAGCGTCCACTTCGAGTGAGCGGCTGCTCCGTCTATGCTTCGTTTCAGCTTAATTCCAGACGCAGCCGATGCTACAGGCGTGAACATGTGGCCCCTAGCAGTGCTTGCACTGCACGAGCGCGCGTGCTTGGCAGGGACGCCGGAAGCCCTGAACTCGTGCTTGTAGCATCGGCTGGATTTAAGCTAAAACGATGTATAGCGTTTTTTAATGTTCACCGCGACAATAAAGTTCAAGCGGAGGACGTCCGGGATATTTGTTTCCGTGAACGCAGGCGGCCTCATTTTAATGTGTAGGCGCTTCGCATAAATGAGATCATAAAGAGAACCTGTAAATTGCATTCTAATATCACTAGTCACAGTTAACTATTTATTCGTGGTAATTTCTAGTCGAAAGCGATCACAAAAGGTGTGCTTGAGCGCAGCGCCGCCCGTTGCTTAGAGTGCAATTGTTTTTTTACAATTCATTTATTATTTATTCCTTGCATTACTCACATTGTTTTGTATTATCACCGTGTTGTTGTTTTATTAGGTTCACATTGGTTTGATTGAACTGTGTATTTCAGTGAGGATAGTTTGTCATATTTTACGTTGAAATTGCCATCCTTCACCCCACAAATATTTTGAAATATCCGTACTCTATATATCTGAGATCAAGTTCGGCATCCCATCGAATTAACATGAATTAAGCAATATTGCATATTCTATTAATCTGAGCATTTTCTACCTCACAAACAATTTTTCCGAAAGCCTGTCAGTTGGAGATGGTCCGTGCTCCCCCGTTGCTCCGTGCCTCGTGCAAAGCCGACTTTGTGAGCAGGGCAGCGAGCGGGCCCCGTTGGGGAGGGAAGGGGGGGGGGGGGGGGGGTTAGCTTTGTCATTTCTGGAGGGGTTTCGACCCCCCAAACCCCCCCTCTGCCTACGCCACTGGCTCGCGGTGCCATTTTTCGCAGCTCTTGCTCAAATGTCTGCGATTTTTAACAATAACGCCGATACGGACGTTGCATTTTCTCTCATTTATGATAAGAACGTACCCACGGTGGACGCGGAATTGAGATCCTAACCAAGAGTAGGAATTCGATTGATTATGGTATTCTGAAAGCGTTTTAGGCACCTGCTCGTGTAGGTTTGGTTCTCTGTGGTAAGTGTTGAAATACTGGCTCACGTAAATTGTTTCTTTTTTATGCTATTTGGGGATCCACAGTGTTGATATTCGTCCTTACCAACACGGGAAAGGAATTGCACTCTATAGTCCCCGCCTTCAGGTGCTCTTGGATGCATATACTGACGACTCCGCTACATTGCAGAGGTCTGGGATTTAGTACATTGGCCCTCGCATGCCCCGTAGCTGAGCATAATACTACATGCTCTGTCCGCTGGTGTCTGGACGCCCACTAACGAGCCTGGGAAAAACGACGCCGAGAATCGGCATTGGCTTGGTAGTTCCATGCAGTTCTTTCTTGAGAATCAGCATAAACGCTTCAGCTTGACGCCAAAGTTACGTTCGATAACTGTCTTGGCCAGAACGCTATCGTCGGGCCTTCGTCTTCGAGGTGACCGCTATCGACCGCGCGCTGCCGCCAGTGACTCTCGACGCAAAATCATCCTGATGCCACGAACCTATCGTCGAAATGCGAAACTCGAGAGACTTGGAATGAATCTATTATTCCGAAATGAATATGAAGGACACGAGCGCTTATGGAAACGAGAGGAACTGAACGGCCGTTAAAAATGCAGGCAGAAACACACTTCGTGCAGAAAACGTTTTTAGTACACTCGAAAAAAAATATTCACAGAAACGATTCCGTTATTATGCCTTAAAACTAAAAAAACACGAATGGTCTCATCAAAAAGCTACTAAATAAATATAGCATACAACTTGGCGTTTAGAAACAAGAGCCAACCGATGCAGACGACACTCCGCGCTTCCGCTCGGAAAGCCGATCACAGCGCCAGTCCTAGCGCGGCGGCTGCACTGGTTCTGCGCCGCCGCTGCACGACTCCTGCACTCCTCTGAACTCGGACAGAAGTAGTT
The DNA here is from genome assembly GCF_016920785.2 of Ixodes scapularis. NCBI lineage: Eukaryota > Metazoa > Arthropoda > Arachnida > Ixodida > Ixodidae > Ixodes > Ixodes scapularis. Next base: position 99,279,324 of record NW_024609882.1, read on the forward strand.
CAGAACTTTCTGGCCGAATCGAACAGACCTTATATCTTCAGAAGGCAAACATAGAAATTCACGCGAGGACGACTTCTTTGTCCTCTTCCACCAGCCATTCGCCATTAAGCACGCAACACTGTAAATCATATCAAATTAAAACACACCAGTGCATTAAAGCACACCAGCACAGGTATAGGTCATCGCGTCTTCTTCCTCCTTTCTTCTCTCTTCGATCTTCAATCTCGATCTTAAATTCTCTGGTCACCCCATGTCAAAAAAAAAACTATCTCACTGTTCACTAGGCTAATGGATGATTGGCTCACGCACCCGGGTTTTCGTTTTGCTATATGATAAGCTTCTACTACGTCCCTCGATAGCTGATCTCTGTGTTTAAACAGCACGTTTGTGTCACTAAATCTTGGCTCACATCCACAATCACGGCAGTGGACAGTTAAATGGGAGTACGCGTTACCTTTTAATGAACTGTAGTGTTCGCGTAGACGAATGTTGAGGCAACGTCCCGTCTGACCTATATATGAGTGACCGCATGAGAAAGGTATTCCATAAACTGTCCCCTGTGCACAGGACACGAACTTCATGCCATGCTTGACACGACAACTAAAACTTTCTGGCTTACTTTTTCTGCCAGCACGCTTATTAACCACGTTTATAATCCTGCTCAGTTTGTTACGCGCTGAAAATATCACGTTGACCCCATGCCTCGAACCGGCTCCCTTTAACCAGTGTGAAAGACGATGGATATAAGGAATAAATGCGACGTTCTTTTTGTCTATGTTGGCTTTTTATTTGTCAGGTTTTTTGGAATCAATCTTGATGTACCGAGTCAACTTATCGCAGGCTGAAGTAATAACTGAGTCGGGAAAATTAGAGTCTTTGGGTCTAGCGACCTGTGCTGAGAAGCTTTCTTTCATCTTATGAAAACAGGTTTTTGTCAACGCGGACTGTAAGCAAGAATACGCAATACCGTTTTTTACGAGCTTTGAGTGTGCCGAACGATAGTCTAGTAATTTCTTCGTGGATCTGGGGTGGTGCATCCAGCATTCATGCTCTTGTTTCACGTCAACTAGGATATCTAAAAACTGGATTGTGTACTCCTTAGGAGTCTCGGAGGTGAAATGAAGTCCTAACCCTTCCTTCTCGAACGTCCTTAACACTTCACTCATTGTTCTTCTAAAATCCTTTTTCTTTACGAAAACCAAGTAATCATCTACATATCTAACAACTTTTTTGGTGCTCTTCGCCAGCCTATGCTCAAGGGCCCTATCAACTTTACCTAGAAATATACTGCTCAGCATAGGGCCACTCTTGAGCCTATACATACACCTGACTTTTGTACGTAAACGTTATCCTTCCAATCAATAAATGTGGATTTTAGATACATAGACAAAAGCTCAAGGACCCCTTCTACTAAGACTCCACTTTTGGTCCTAAACCTCGTTTCATCGTTGCGTTCAAGAATACATTCTTTTACACTCTTCATGAGTTCATGATGGGGCATAGAGTAATATAACTGTTACACATCTATGCTAAATGACCTACACTCTTCTGGATTGTGGTCTTTTAAGAATTTTATCACAGACATTGAGTTTTGAATGTTAAAAGGGTTATCAATCTCCAGTGAGTTGAGGTGGGCTTGCAGATATCCTGAAACTGCCCTGAGCCAGGAATCTCGCTCCGACACTACTGTGCGGAATGGTATTTCTGGTTTATGCGTCTTTGCGGAAAAAATACATCTAACATAAGGTTTTTCTCTTTTTGGCTTCAGCTAAGACCTTTCCCAGGTTTAAGCTACTTAGAAGCTTCATAGCTTGAGCTTTTACCTTTGCTGGCTGTTCTGTGACCTGCCTAAAGTTCTTTTGTACAGCTGGGTTAGCCTTCTCATCATAATTACCTTCCAGCAGAATAACAAAAAAACCTTCTTTGCCGGACAAGAGAATACGTAACCCATTACTTGTCAGAAAGACGATAACCGGCTCTAAATTTCTGCTTCTAGGGGGCTTCCCTTCGCTTTTTGACAAAATCCCCACGCAGTTCCCCGATGCATCTAATCCTTTTTTCCTCCGCGACCCGCCGTGACACTGTCCGTGATAAAACCAGTTTATCTACCCGGTCCAACCCGGGGTTGGACCGGGTTGATAAACTGGTTTTTCAACAGGGACCTCTTCAGTGAGGGGGAGGTCGTAGACAGGGTATTCCACCCCATGCTGCGGAACTGCTCAAACCTCTAGGAGAAGTCTCGTCTGAGGAGGTAGAAATCATGGACGAGGCTACTGATCCGCCTACTCTTGTGTCTGACCAAGACGACATGAAGTGGCAAACCCCAAACCGTAAATCTGAAGGAAACAAACCTGTAACTGCTCCCAAATAGACTATATCAATTTACCTCTTTAACCGTGAGCATTAATTTTCGTCCGCTCCCTCTTTTTATGCATTTTGTGTACTTTTTTACCTAAATGGAAAACTTGCAATTTATGCAATGGAACTGTCGAGGTATCTTACCCAACATCGATGATGTTAATTATTTTATAAATAAGCTTCGGCCTATTGCCGTATCTTTACAAAAAACATCTTTAAACACATCATACACCAATTTTGCGACGTCATCAGACCTTCCTCTGAGATCATTCGAACTCCACTTCCGGGGGTGTATCAGTGGTCGTGCAAAGTGGGGTTGCCTGCTCGGAGGTTCCTCTTTGCACACCGCTCCAGGTTGAGCGGTACGCCTACTTTTTGACCGTCTCATAACAATTGTATCCATTTATCTGCCCCCAAACGTTTCATTGCAATTTTACGAACTCCAGGGGCTTGTAGGGCAACTTCCTCAACCCTTTTTGAATTTAGGTGATTTTAGCTCCCATCACCTCATGTGGAGAAGTACTCGCCTCGATTCTCGAAGTCGAGTAATTGAGCGGTTTTTATTATAATCTAACTTGTGTATTTTTATCCGGAGAGAACCTATTCTTTATGATAATTGAAATCCTGAGTCTGTGGTTTGAAAAACCAAAGCGCGTGAAGCAGGAAGAAAAAGAGACAGACAACGTCTCAGACGTTGTCTGTCTGGTACTGTGGTGCCTGTTGGGTGTAAAACGGATCATAGGCTCTACGAGGTACTGATCAGCGATCTATGAGCGATCACTTATTAGTTTATTATCATTTTCGTCTTTATGGTCTAGAGGTCATTTTTTATCCCTTCAAAATATATTATCGTATATAGTTCAAATTCATTACTTTTGTTTAATTTTTAATATTTTCGTTTTGGTATACTGTGTTTTAGTCTTATTCGTCTAACAAGCTCCTTTCTTAGAACGTCCCGGCTAGAAATAGAATTTTTTCTTCTTTTTTCAACTCCAGCCACTTCCTTCACCTTCTTCTTTCTCGTTGTACAGGGTGTCCGAAAGAAAATTTACACATTCTTTTTTGCCGCAAAAATAAACTAGGTTCGCCAAACGCTCATTCTCCGCTCAAAGGTAGAGCTAGAGGTCACAACCAGATGCCAAAGTTCCAGCCCGATCCGATACCTGATTCAAAAGTTATAAGTGATTTTCTGAACATTTCAATGGGAAAATGGAGCCCCTTTTTGCCCGTTTTGGGTCTCTGGTGCTACAGAGCCCCATTTATTTGAAAACTCCGTCGGCCGCCATTTTCCCGTTGAAATTTTCAGAAAATGACTTATGACTTTTGATTAAGGCATCGGTTCGGGCTGAAACTTTGGCATCTGGTTGTAACCTCTAGCGCTACCTTTGGGCGGAGAATGAGCGTTCGGCGATGCCTAGTTTATTTTTGCGGTAAAAAAGAATGTGTATTTTTTTCCTGTGACACCTTGTATATAAGACTGTCGGTTGTGAGTTAGCGTCTGGCCTGTCCACTTCTTCCTCTGTCCTTGTCTTAGCGCTATTTGTAATTTAGTTTTAAAACGAAACTCACATAGGTCCTTCCTGAGATTTAGAAAAACAAATAATCTCCTGCAAAGGCAAATACAAATAATAATTATGTGTTAATGTGTTATCTAAAAATTTTTTTTTTAAAACTGCGCTTCAGACTAAAATTGAGAAATATTTGTTTGTTACGCGCTCCTCTGGCGGCTTAGCCGGAACGCAATGAACATCCACTGAAAATGCTCAGTTTATTTATCGCACGATTCAGACCGCCGTTTAGGTAGCTTCCGCTAAGAGGCCTAAGCTTTACGTTGGGGTGTGAATTGGGGTGAGCGTTTCCCTTGGAGCCAGACCGCAGCCGACGCAGCAAAAAAGGATCATGACGGCGCTTGTTGTGGGCTCAGCCAATAACGTAGAGAAAGAAGAAGGGCTTCAGAGGCGACGACTGCAGTGGCGATGCACTTTTGGCGCCGCTTGATTGACGGACGGTCGTCTGGACACGCGGCCCTGACGTCATGCCGCTACATCGCGGTAGCTGCCTACGCGAAAAGCCTCGTGTGCAAACTGCGCATTAGCCCACACCTGGTGGGTTTCGAAAAAGCGCGTTAGTCTTTAGACATTTCCAAAAAGTCGCCTTCTCTGGGCCATGGGATGCATTCTGAGCATGTGCTGTTGCTCGCCTGTATACCAGACGCTGCGCATGCGTCCGCAGCTCAGTGACTCAGCATTCTTCGCCCGGGGCGACAAGCGCTGGAAAGGCCTATAGGCACTTTGCGCATTTGCCAGAAATGCGATCTAGAAATGCGGCGTTTGCCAGAGATGCGAGCCAACTTTCGACACACTCTGTCCCTGGCATAGCCTCCTATACACGTGTTGTCGTTGTTGTTGTTGTTGATTTTGTCTTTCTTGCCGTACTCAGTCACGTGGTTTTCGTATCAGGTATGTGGAACGAAAAAATAAAAAAAATACATTTCAACCTGGAATATGCGAGAAAATATAGGTGAGGCAAAACAAGGGCGTTTGACAATCACGGATTTTTTTGTAAACACCTTCCAGCGGCGTGGAGGGAACAAAACGATGTTTTACCGTATACCAGAAGTCACGACACTCAAGATGGCTGCGCCCTTCTAGAAAAGGTGTATATACCGGCAATGCCTAGCAGATCAACACGAGAAGCGGCCGTCGAAATGGAAAAGGGGCAGCGGCTGACAAAGGATAAGAGGGGAGCCACATGACTGGCGCCCCGCTGCGGCGAGACGCCGAAACACACTTCTCACGAAACAACAAGTGTGTTTCGGGTCCTCACCGCTGCACAGGCTGTGCGCTGGCGTCCAGGTTCCCCGAGAAATGGCTCTTTGATTATCTGTGCTACCAGATGCTCGCGCTCCAAATCTGCAACCGGGCGCTCTATGGCTCCGTCGTCGAACTGCCAGGCTTTGTGAGTATAGAGGATGCTATGTCTCTGGTGGCGCCGTTCAGACGGTCCTCTTCTTCCAGTGTGGTGGGAGGTTTCGATTGGCGTACCTGTGACGGGGTACGCGTCCCGGACGAGCGTGTCGGTGTAGGCGTTGTGCGGCGCGTAGAGGACGGCCTCCGGGACCGCCTTGGCAAAGTCCGAGAGCGCCTCGGCGGCGGAGTCCTGTTCCGGCAGCCTGACCCTCGTGTCGGCCGGGTCGGGCATGGACGGTCCCATGGCGAACACCCGGAAGCAGAGCACGACAAGCAGCAGCTCGGCGCCCGTGTAGAAGTAGTGCCGCCGGAGGGCCTGTACCCACAGGGTCCTCCAGAGGAGCACGCGAACGTGTCCCAGGTTCTGCCTCATTGCCACTGCCCGCAAGCACGCCAAGCAAGGAACGGAGACCTGTATCCGAGGAAACGCTGCAACAAAAGAAACGCCCAACTGTATCGGCGGCTATAGCGAACTATAGGGGGTCAGCCAAATTGGCGGACGAAAGGCGGTCGTTTACATTGTTCAGCAGGCGAAACACTTAAATTTCTCGCGTTGCAGCGTAGATTCAGAGTTACATTAAAAAGAAAAGTGATTTCTGGACAGTAGAAACCTTCTTCCGGTCATTGTGATAAGTGATACCGCAGAATCAAAAAAAAAACAATTACTGAAAACTATGTTGTTTCTTTCGCCAGCTTCATTCTCGCATTCGGCCGAAGCTCGACTTTTGGTTTATTTTGAATGTACCAAACTTCGCAAGGTGGACGATATTTAATATATATAAACCTTTTAGGAAGGATAACAAGCTATTGTAATGCAACTAAATTGTACTCCAGAAGGCGGTCAATATAAGGATAAGAGCTTGCCTTGACTTTCTCCGATGCACTTCAAAAGTCGTCTTCGGGTTCGTGTTTGAAGAAACAATGAAGGATTCAAAAGTTTGGTTCACTTTTGTAGACAAGTACAAGTGATTTTAAGGAACAAACGTCTTGTGACCGTCATCATATCATCATGTCCCTTTCAAAAAATAAAGAAAAAAAAGAAACATCGACGAAGGCGTAAAAAAGAGTTGTTCAAGTAGGCGTGTCACCTGCCTTACGTCCTGATATTCTTAAGATTTTATTGATAGGGAACCTACTTGAAATGTCTTTGGATTTTGGTTTGTGAGAATTTAAGCGGATCCTGAACAAAACTGCAATGTTGTTTGCGTAATACGCACTTTTGACCTGACTTGTTAGCACCAGATATTCTTTTCTTATTATTATGGTAGATGATTTGCAAAAATTAGGTTTTCGCGCAAAATCGATATCTGGCAGATGTGAGCACGGGTTTTAGCGCACATTAACACGGCATTGCTGTCAAGTTTTATAACGTGTGTTATGACATTTGAACTGGCTGATGTTTTAAATGCATAAATTTTACATGTTTATTTTTGATTATAGGGACACTGAGGGGAGTTTATGATTGCCAAGGTATTAATTGGAACATGGACTACAAGAGTCCAACTACAGAGAACAGAATTTGTTGCTCGATATTCGTTTGTTTGTTTGTTTTTTGCCCGAAAAATAGCCGGTCGAGAAGTGGCCGGTTTCATTCGAGCTCATTCTCATTTTCATGATCAAGTGCCGTTAAAACGATAGCGATGGTAGTGATGGTAGTGATAGTGATATTTATTTCGGCTCAGTAGAGCCGCAGCGCCGCAGGAATGCAAGTCGCCAATACCATGAACGCCCGCGACGCAGCGTCCAACGATAATGAGATGTTATTGTACACATCCATTAAAACAAATGGTAGCGCTAGTTAAACTCGGGTTTGTGGATGAGGGTTCGATGTGGCGGTTGAAGAAGGTGAAGACCGTTAGGCCTAGCAGCGGTCTTCGCGATGGTGGTCTTCCCGGGGCCGCCATGGGCTGCTGACTTCTAGCAGGCCGCTCTAGAGCGCCTGTCGAGGGCTATGTGTAGCAAATATAATCAAACCATAAGTACCAACTTCATTCAAAGTCGTGGGTTTTCGAAAACACACGTTCAGGATGAAAAAAAGTATGAACCTCATTTTTGTGGCCTGCAAGAAACTGCAAATTCGTTGATCGAACAAATATGTTGCAGAGATCACAGGAAGTACAGTCTTGCAAATACTAAATAACTCCACGCGAGCGGGCGTTTTATTCTGTGGAGCGCTTGACTGGTGGCTTACGTTGGAACTAGCGCAGACTTAAGGACTCGACCATGTGAAGCAGATAGGGGGCAGCACATCAACGCGAACTGCCGGTTTCATCTGCTGTTTCGAGAATCCTCTCCCCATTTCAATCAGACTGCGCTGACACAGACGCATATGATAACGACAGATGGACGAGCCCTGACGTCAGTGGTATAGTTCGAACGTAAGCCACCAGTCAAGCTCATCTCAGAAGAAACGCCCGCGCGCGTGGAAGTCTTTAGTATCTGCATGACTACATGTCCACGCCATTCTCAATATGGCGGCGTACCGCGGACTGGACAGCGCGATGGCGCCTCACGACGGACAAACGTGGCGACGAACCTGGGGTGGCTGCTTCGAAACTGTCGTTCGTACTATTGGCCAATCGGTCTTCAAGCACAGAACATCGAGCGGAACGGAACCGCGAAACAATCGCACGGCAAACGGCTCACGCAAGTTCGTCGACATCGTGGTCTTCACCAGAAACCGGAAAAGTGGAGGAAAAAAAAGGAAAAACTCAGACGAGTGTAGCCACGTGACTTCCGGCCATAAGTTTCCGTGCTCGTGTTTCGGTTTCGAGCTGTTGTGTGTTTTGGCTTTATTAAAACCAAACGTGACTCTGCAGCAAAAAAAAACAAGTTACTGGGTAGTCGCCGACACCAAATTAATCACTGGCAAAATAAGAACAAAGAAATTAAGGATGTAAAGGTTAGAGTGTGTGGTTTCTTTAGATACTAGTTTATTTTTAGCCGCCCGCCGGCATTGCTAAGAAATGCGGATTCTTGGGCGAGTTGGTACTGAAACTTGCAAAACATAATAGCGCTTCACGACAGGGACTAAGAGTGGGAACGAGACAAAACAATGCGCTAACTTCGAGTGGTTTAATCGTCAGAAAATGAAGGGTATAAATACTTGGCATCATCGCGCCATTCAACCAATCCCATGCCACGTCAATACTCGCAAGAACTGTGCATCTTTGTCACCTAAATAGATCGACGCCACGCTGACACATCGATCCCCATAATTTTTTGTCAGGTCTGCCTCTATAATTTTCTTTACCGTCTTATCTCTATGTTTTCTAATAACAGTGCACAAATTAAATTCAGATTTGCACCCACAGTCGTGGCAGTGCATTGACAAATGACCGTCACGCTGTCCGCTCACTTTTCGGTTGTGTTCGCGCAATGTATCATTTATACATCTTTCCGTCTGTCCCACGCACTTTTTACCACACGTCAGCGGGATCTGATAGACAACTCTTTCTCCGCGTTCTACAAACGGGCTGCGATGCTTTTTCACGCAGCCAACCGGTGGTTTGTGGTAAGGGTCAGTCAGTTTGCAGAACTTGGCAAGTTTTTCCGGTGCAGAAAAACCCACCCCAGCATTTACGCGGTTTTCTAATCTTTCTGCACCGGAAAATCTATTCTGCACCGGAAAAACTTGCCAAGTTGTGCAAACTGACGGACTGCAAGAGACACAGTTCTTGCGAGCATTGGCGTGGCATGGGATTGGTTGAATGGCGCGATGATGCAGAGTATTTATACCCTTGATTTCCTGACGATTAAACAGTCGAAGTTAGCCCATTGTGTTGTCTCGTTCCTACTATTCGTCCCTGTCATAAAGCGCTATTATGTACTCCGAATTGCTGAGAAATCCCCCTCTCCGAGGATAATGGAGCTGCCGGTGCTCGGGAAGGGGCAAGTAACAGATCGGCGAGACCGGAGACAACAGAAAGAATGGGGACAGGACACACGTCTCAAACTCAGCTAACGTTTATTGAAACCATCACTTATACGTCTTCTCCCGCACCGACATCTGGACAACTGCGCACGTCCTATGGCTGACCGTTATACGATTCTTAGACAAAATCGCCTACGGAACCTGAACACACCTCTATAGGACGTTCAAGTGACTTCAAAAAGAACAAAGGCAAACCAAAGCTGCAAGGAATCAACCCAGAACAACTGGTTCTCCCACACAAAACGGACGAACCCGTATCATAAACCCCAAAGTAACCACGACGCAAACGTCCCTGGCTGACCTCTTCACAAATATTAGAGAACCGCCTACGGAAACGAACAAGCACAGCGAAGGGACGTCCAGTGACCTCAAAAACCACGCAACATACGCCCAATGACCTCAAAAACCACAAAAGCAACATACCTCACTTCTCTTAAAAAAAATTAAAAAATAATATATTATTTTTAGAGCAAAATAAATTTTCGCGTTACCGCACTCATTGTGATAGAGGGTTGGCTGATGCAGTTTCCAGCGGAGGTGATCCTAATCGTCTCCTTTTTAGCTCGTTTTGAGAACTCTCGTTCCCTGCATATAACTAGAGTTGTTTCCCAGTCTGTTGAACAGTTGCCACATTTCTCTACGTGTTTCGCAATTTTTGAATTGGGAGTGTGGCGACACAAATCTAAACCGAAACAACAACCAAAAGAAATAAAAGACGAGATTCTCGGGGGGCGCGCTATACGAACGCCTCGAGAGAGAGAACACTTGAGAATTCGAACAAGTCGGATGCCTCCGCTCTTTCTTTCCCGCACGAGCTTTGTTCTTTACCGCCCGCTTGTGCTCCAGCAACTTTTTATTTAGACAGCGTTTTGTCTGTCCGATGTAGGAGAAGCCTAAAGCCATGGATATATCGTAAACAACACCCACCTCACAAGCCACTAAGGGTTCCCTGTGCCTTATCTGGCAGCCCTGTTGTACCACAGAAGACGGAGTCAACCTTCCCAGTCGGAAATCTGTTGTGAATACCACTTTCACACCGAACTTCCTTGCAATTGCCAACAGGTTATGTGAAAACTCATGAAAAAAGGGAAAACACGGAACCCTATTCAGCCTCTCTCTGTTCTAGGCAACCCTTGGAACCTCATTAGCATTTTCCTAGTCACACATTCAACAACGTTAGCTTTATAGCCTGCATTTTTTAACCGTGACTGTTGGCTCTTGATAGCAGCACCTACCCTGTGTACACGTGATTTATTTTAAGCATTATCTAGAAGCGACATCATTACTCCCTTTTTCACAAACTTTGAGTGACAGTTCTGATGCGGTAACAAGGGTTTCGGCGCAAGTTTGCCAAACTCCTAACACAATCGATCTGAAACTTTTAACCGCAGATCTAAAACTGCAGTTCCCCATCAATCGGCTCGGGTAGGGGCAAGTACCCCTACCCGAGCGGATATATGTAATATTAAGGTGCACGGGGCTTCGTCCCACCCTTTCGAAGGTTTAACTACGGATTTGGAGGGGGCACTGGGGATTTGTAGACAGGTTTGAACGAATGAATAGGGAAGAAATTGCGGTAATTAAGAGGAAATTGGAAGACTGGTGGAAAACATCTAGGGAGGGGGGGGGGGGGTAAAAATACAGGTAAAAATAAGAAATGCAAACACTTTAAAGGGCCCATGAAACGATTTTTGGGTTGGGATAAATAGTTTAGATTGGGATTTACTAATAGCACATCGTTCAGTGGACCAAAAGAAAAAAAGTAGAAAGTCAAAAGCCTGACTTTCAGTGTGAAAATTTGAAAACAGAGCGGACTATTTCGTGCCTCCTCCCCTTCGCAACCTCTCTGCCTTTTCACTGTGATACATCCGCGGTCCCAAAAGCGCGTCATCGGGTCCAAACTGACGTCACACGCAACCGGACCTCACTTATTCCCTTCACCCCTAAGCTGACATTGTGGTGGAAGCTGCGCGCTTGCCGGACCAATCAGCCGCCTCCCTTTCATCACCTGACTTCATTCTCTGCAGCCACATTTGCCACGCTCACGTGGCAAGTGTGGCTGGCCCAACGAACACGTAGCTTCAACAGCACTGTCAGCTTCGGAATGAACGGGGTGGGGAAAGCAACTTTTGTCTGAATTTTGAGCGACGGGCTAATCTTCTAGGGGGACAATGGCTATGTCCGGGTACACAAACCAGATTCCGAGCGAGAGGGGCCTCCCTTCTTTTCGTCTTCTTTAACTGTTTGGTGGAATACGCGATTTATGAGTTGAGGAGGAAAGCTAAACAGGAAAAAGTTGGAAAAGCGTTTCATGACCCCTTTAAAGGGATACTGAAGCGAAACTTGAAATACACCTATTATGGTCAGAAATAGCTTCAATATGATCAATGATATTCATAAATCATAATCGCACGTTTGTATTTTGAACGGATGGCTATATTTTTCACCCTAATGGGCCCGATTGGGCGCGCGCTCAAAAATCGGCCATCGGAGAGCGCGCATCGCGCTCTCCGATGTCCCAAGACGCATCGTCTTGGGATATGGGGCGCATTCGTGACGTCACTTGTGCCAGACGGGAAAGGCTACGGCGTGAATGTTGTGGTTACGAGCGTTGCCACTTGGTGGCGCGTCGACGATTTACGACCTGTGACAACGTGGCCGTTTGAGATGTGCAAGGGCTGCACGCACGCTGCACCACGGCAAGTCGGCAACCACGGCAGCACTGACAAAACCAGCTCTGAGGCCGGGTTCTCAAAGCGAACTCACGACGAAAAAAGTGCGTACGACAAATTTGAGAGAAAACCCGTACTCTCGAAACAAAATTGTCGTAACCTTTGTGCAGGTTACGACAGAATCCTACGACAGCTCCGAAGCTGTCTTACGCACTTTTTACGATCAAATCAACAAGGCCGACAGCGTCGCTCAGTTACTTGGTATCGGCCACCAACGGACATTTATTTTTCTACGTGCTCTTCTCGTGCGTCCCGACTTCAACCAGCAAGAAAAAAGGAAGGAGTACTTAAAGGGATACTACAACGAAATTTCGGCGCTCATTTTTTGGTCTATATGTGTTCAAAAAAGCAGCATCACATCGAACATACCAATATCTTGTTAAAAAAGTCACGAAAAGGTATTTTGAAACAAATTAAACGATTAGCAAAGAGCACCTGGTGGATGTCGCTAACGCCTCGCTTGTAATGCCCGTCTAGGAACCTTGACAGCTAGTGACGGAGGTTGTCTCGTCTCCGGCCACGACGAGAGAAGAGGGGCAGGAGGAACTCCCCTCTTCCCGAGAATGCCTTTTATGTGTCGCAGAAGTCGCTATTGTCCCCCTAGAAGATTATAGAAGATTAACCCGTCCCTCAAAATTCACACAAAAGCAGCCGCTTCGGTGGCTGGAACGACTAGGCCATCCTCTCGACGTCAGCCTCGCCGTAGCTTTGCTCGTCTTGAGACGACCCACGTCACGATTGCGTTGGATGTCACGTGGTCTCCGCTGGGCCTTCTCCGAGCGCTTGCCAGAGTGCGCCGTTTATAACGAAAAATACAGCCACCAGGCTCAAAATACAAACGTGCGATTGTCATTTACGGATATTGTGGATCATATTCAACCTATTTTTGAACACGACGGGAATATTTCAAATTTCGTTGAAGTATCCCTTTAAAACAGACCACGACGATCAAGAACGCAGGATCCACAAACACACGAGAAGAGCTACAACGGCCACGATTCTGCCGACCGAGCGAGCTCGGCAGAATATAATAGGCCTAGCAGCAACATCGACTCGGCGCACCGTTGCTCCGGCGGTCCTTGGCCAAGACCGTCTGTCCATGACCGGCTGGCCTGCTGAATTGAATATGCCCGCGCGACCCTTGTGGACCCTTCCCGGGTAAATAGTTTGAGCCCTGAACTAAATTTCAGAGGTCATTTTCCCCTTGTCATCTCGATCTCCTTGTTTTCCGAGACAGCGGTGACGAACACTGTCGTCGAAAAGGGACTTTCATTGATTCTATCTCCTTGTTTTGTGTGATATAGAGCTCAAATAAACGCCATACGAATTACCTTCGCAACTCGGTATGTACGCTCTGTTATTAGTATGCCATTTTTATTCTGACTCGAAGCTACGTCACTGTCGAGCTATAGCAGTTCGTGGGAGCTACGCGATGTCGGTGTAACCTTTCTTTGCCGAGTGTCATGTCAGTATCGAGTTGCAATCTTAAAAGATCGGTTCAGAAGCGCTTACCGAAACGCGGTCTAACAGAGCGAATCCAGCACTTCGATCAAACGCGCGTGTCCGCTCCGAGTGTGAATAGGTATTTGCGTGGCTCTTGCTGACACCCTCGTAGTTCAAACATATCCTTTTTAACGTCGGCTCGCAGCTCGCGACTCGCAGCAACTAATACCGGCCGTGCCAGAAGCATGCTCGGGTCGAGTCGTGCAAAGAGCCGCAACGAGAACGAGCTCACTGTGGCCAACTACGCTTTGGCTTTCTCCGCCAAGGCTTTGCAAACGCGTTCAGGCCTAGGCGAATCCTGCCGGCACGCCGTATTGCCGCAGAACGGCGCTGCTATTTTGGCACAAGTGATGTCACGAGAACTTCCCCCCATCCACCAGATGAGAATTTGAAATCGTTTAATTATGTTTAAAATTAGTTCTCTTGTGTTTTACAGCGCAATATTTATATTTCCGAGGTGGTGCCTGTCCCTAGCCCATATTTATGCAACAAGATCGGCGCTAAAATTTCGTTTCACTACCCCTTTAAGGTAAGGGGAGAAGGGTTGTGTTAGAACAAAGTTTATACAAATTTTAAAAAAAGAAGGGATGACGAAATGTTAGGCTATAGCCTAACATTTAGCCATCCGTTCTTTGGCTTCTTCTTCTAGCCGGACGTGGTC